>NW_028220226.1:0-9453 GCF_045865225.1 Trachurus japonicus | reverse complement strand
GACAATGAGAGGCTGTTAGTTCCTTATGCAGCAGAACACACACGCGCATCAACTGCATATAGACAAAGTAGCCCAGAGATTCAGAGGTAAGTTAATTTAAAATCAACCTGAAATGTTGACGATAAAGAGCTTTATACTGTATGTTTTATACAGCCTTTAAAAAAAAATCAAAACAGAATAAACGGAGTGGCGATAATGTTAGCTAGCATGAACGTCATCACGAAAATGAGATTAGCTTGCTTGCGTATTGCTCAGACATTCAACTTTTATGTAAACAAATAACAGGTTAACATGACCAAATATGGTTTTTGATATATCTCTTGTGCCTTGAAACATTATGTTTTATCGACAGGTTTTGTGTTGTTGGATAGAACTGATTTTGTTAATACTTACTGTTAGGTAGCTAACATAAGCGAAAATTTGCTGACATCATTGCATGAACAAACTTGCATGAACAAATTAGGTGAACGACACTCAAGGTTGGGTTAGACAATTAGTTAAAATGGCCTATCCTAAAACACTCACACACAACATTCACACCCACATGCACACCAACATAAAGAATACAAATTATTTGTTTTAAAGTGAGTACAAATACTTAAATTATAATTTAAATAATAACTCAGCTATGGGTGGCAATCAGGTGTTGCGTTAGAGCCTACCCATAGCTAAATAAACAAAATCAAAAATATAACCAAAATAAAACTAAACAAAATAACCATATGTGACTTAAAGAAAATGGATAAACAGAAAGAAAATGCTCTAAACAGCTGGCCCAACGAGGAACCAGAAAAACAAATAAATTATTAACCAAAAATAAACAAAGAAATAACCAAATAAACCAACAAACAAAGAAACAAAAACAATTGCAGTGGGGCTTCAGTCTGTTGCTGCGTGGAGAGCTGCAACCAAAAACAAAACAATGGCGTGGACGACAGAGTGAAAACGGAGCGGCTGCACCAGGGCTGGAGGCCGCAGATGTTACACTTAGATGGCCGTGATGGTCAGCAATAGGCGGTGCAATACATCCTCGGAGCGCAGGAGGAGAGACGAAACCGCTGCAGATACCGCAGCTACAGCAGGACAGAGCAGAGGGCAACAGCTGTTAGCCTAAGGCTACTATAGACAACAAAGATTAATAAAAGAGCATGCTTACCAATAAAGAGAGCTTTAACACTCACGATCAAGTCCCAGTCTGCAAAACGGCAGAGAGGGGACACCACACTTCCTCCAGCTGCAACCCAACTGACACGGCCAACACTGAGAACAAAATCACGGCGGTTGTTACCCCATAATGTGCCATAACGTTACACAACGTTGCACGACGCACCCACACTTACCTTGCGAACAACCACACAATCACGCCAACACCAAGCGAACAGAGCACGCCAAACAGCCGGAGCACGCCGACACAGGGCCTTTCCAGGTCAGTGCCAGGGAGAGGATGCGCCCCGCAGGAGCGCAATGATTAACAGGTGCTGGCAATGTGCAATCAAGCACCGGTCGATTGAGTGGGAGGGGGTGGAGCAGAGCAACACCCGACCTGCCACATTCCACCCCCGCTTTCTGCGTCGTCGCCCCGACGACGAACTACACTGGGAAATCCACCAAACTAGGACCAAGGCCTAAACAGAACAGACTGCGAATTTACCACTGGCTGTGAAGGTTCAGGCACTGCATTACCCCTAGTGCCAACAGACTGGGGAAGACGATGGACATTGGAGTGTTGACCGGCGGTGGAACGGCCGGTTCGACGCAAGACTGACTGAGGAGGGCTGGACTGACCAGTAGAGGGAGGGGACCCAGAGTAAAGATGTTCTGGTTCTGCAGTGGAGACAGGATTAGGCTCAATACTTGCTGATGTCATCACAGCTGGCCCTGTATGACAAGGTTGGGCTGGCGCCTCGGTGGCAGAGGGTGAAACAGTGTCACGGACCAACAACCATAGTTCACCACCTTCAGGTGAACCTGGGGAGGCTGCAGGCGCTGCTGAAGCTGGTGGAAGCGGCGCCCTAGGAAGATGGGTACCAGACACGACCAGGGGCTTCAGCATGTCTCGGTGCACCTGCCGAGTCCTATGCAACTCTTCCACAGGGGCAATGGTGTAAACTGCCCCATCTCTGGGTGGGGCTTTCAGCACCTGGTAGGGGACGGAGCTCCATTTGTCATGAAGCTTGTGTCGACCCCTAACACCAAGATCTCGGAGGTAGACATGCTGGCCCACCTGCAAAGGAGCCTCTCGAACATGCTGGTCATGTCGCTCTTTTCGTCGACCTGCAGCCGCCAACAGCCTACCACGAGCATTCTCAAATGCAACCTTGAGCCTCGCCTGATGTTCGGTCATCCAGTCCTGTACTTCCCCTGGCTCAGCATCCTGAACTCGGCCCAAAAGGAAGTCCACAGGGAGCCTTGGTTCCCGACCGAACATCAAAAAGAAAGGAGACTCTCCTGTACTTTGATGTGGCGTAGTGTTATAACAAAACAACACTTGTGGGAGACAAGACACCCAATCCCGCTTCCGGGAGACTGGTAGAGTCCGCAAGAGGTCATGGAGAGTTCTGTTAAAACGTTCACACTGCCCGTTGCCGGCCGGATGGTAAGGAGTGGTTCGTGATTTAGCTACCTCGTACAAGCAGCAGAGTTGTTGGATCAGGGAACTCTCAAAGCTCCGACCCTGGTCGGAATGAATACAATTTGGAACACCAAACCGGAAAAACCATTCGGTCAGTAAGACCTGCGCCACAGTCGCTGCCTGCTGATCTCGGGTTGGGACTGCCACCGTGTATTTACTGAACACATCGGTCATTACCAAGACGTTTTCCAACCCGTTCCGTGAGGGTTCCAACAACGTGAAGTCAATGGCGACAATCTCGTTCGGCCGAGACGCCAGCACGTGGCCCATAAAACTATGGGGAACCGACCCTGAATCTTTGGCAACTTGGCAACGTTCACATGTCTGAACCCACCGTTTGATGTCGGCGGACATCCCTGGCCAGTAACAGCGCTGCCGCACCAATTCCGTGGTGCGCTCGATACCCTGATGGCCATGGTCCTGGTGCAACTGGGTCAGGATCTCCTCCTTAAGAACAGCAGGTAGGACAAGCTGGAAGCACTCTTCCCCCCCATCCGAACGAAAAGTCCGGCGGTACAGCACGCCCTCCTGTTCGACCAAGCGGTCCCACTGTTTCAGGAGTGTCAAAGCAGATGTGGGAAGTTGCTGCCTTTCCTCAACGGTAGGCTTAGCCCGCCTCTTCCAAAAGGGCAGAAAATGATCACGCAAAAGAGGATCCACCTCTTGCAAAGAACAAAGGTCCGATGGAGAATGGCCCCGGAAGACAGACACCATCGCCTGGGCTGCATGTACCACTGGGGCAGAGGCTGAAGCTGGCTGGGAGAGTGAGGGGACCGAAATGCCAGGTAAGACATGTTCAGCCAGGCTGGACCCTGACAGATACTGTCGGGAGAGAGCATCAGCATTCCTATTGATGCGTCCGGAGCGATACTTGATCTCAAAATCAAAGACAGCTAGTTGAGAGGCCCACCGCTGCTCTGTGGCTCCCAACTTAGCTGAATTGAGGTAGCTCAACGGGTTGTTGTCTGTGAAAACCACACATTTGTGCCCCAACAAATACTCCCGGAACTTTTCTCCCATTGCCCACTTAAGCGCAAGAAACTCGAGCTTCATCGAACTATAGTTATCCATGTTGCGCTCAGTGGGTCGAAGGCCTCTGCTGGCATATGCTACTGGTCGGACCCCATGATCAGTCTCTTGTGAAAGGACAGCACCCAGGCCACTGAAACTTGCATCAATTTCCAAGATAAATGGGCGTGCAAAATCTGCGTAGGCCAACACTGGGGCCGAGACCAACTTCGCCTTTAAGGCTTCAAAGCTTTGTTCGCACTGGGGTGTCCATGCAGAGCTCAGATCCTGCCCAGATCCTCGCTTGGACCTGGTACCTGCTAGTGTTGCCACCAACTGATGCAGAGGGCCCGCCAGCTTAGCGAACCCCTCCACGAACCGCCTGTAATAGCTGGCGAACCCCAAGAACGAGCGCAGCTCTGACACATGACGGGGCCGCTGCCACTTTGCCACTGCCTCAATCTTGGCAGGGTCTGTGGAAACTCCTTGACTGGAGATGATGTGCCCCAGATAACGGACCTCCTTTTGGAAAAAGGCACACTTTTCAAGTTTCACCTTCAAACCTTCTCTCTGCAGCCGACTGAGGACCACCTCCAGTCTCTGCAAGTGCTGCGAGACAGAAGAGGAAAACACAACGATATCATCCAAGTACAAAAGTAGGGATTGGCACTGTTGATCCCCGAACATCCTCTGCATGAGTCTTTGAAAAGTGCTTGGTGCATTGCACAAGCCGAATGGCATCCTGTTCCATTCAAAGAGCCCAAAGGGCGTACAAAAGGCTGTCTTCGGCTTGTCCTGCTCTGCAACAGGAACCTGATTATATCCACTCGCCAAGTCAAGAGTGGTGAACCAGCGAGCTCCGGCAAGGGAATCAAGGCTTTCCTCAATGCGAGGAAGAGGGAATGCGTCCTTCCGTGTCTTGCTATTAAGTAGGCGGTAGTCAACGCACATCCGGAGACTACGATCCTTTTTACGGACGAGGACAATGGGGGAGGCAAAGGGACTATTGCTTTCCCGGATCACTTTGGCTTCAAGCAACTGATCAATGTGAGCCTTCACCTCCTCATACTCCGAGGGGGGGATTCTTCGGTACCGCTGTCTCACTGGAGCCTCGTCGAGCAAGGGGATTTCATGCGAAATGAGGTTAGTACAACCCAAGTCACCTTCATGGTTCGAGAAAACTGACTGATGCCTCTGCAACAAAGCATGGACATCGATCTGTTCTTGTTCTGTCAAGGCAGACAGGTCCATGGCTTGGACGCCGCCCGGTGCCACACCAGAAGCAGCCTGAGATGAGATTGAGGCTGTTGAGGCTGTAGTGGGCTTCACCTCAGTCACACCGGCAGGTAAGCTGACCACCTGGGCCCTACTCAAGGAACCAAGACTAGTGCGTGGGTAAAGGAGGACATCAGTTGTTCCCACATTGACCACTGGGACATAAGCTGTACCACGAATGACTTGGACAAGGCAAGGAGACACCAATAACCCTGCAGGTAGGCGGGACTCTGTTGGTTCAAACAGCACAGCCTGACCAGCCAGCTGTTCTGGACAAGTGGCAGCCACAAGCTTCATTACCCCACCAGGTATGCGTACCGCCCATCTACCGCGGACCCTGGCGAAACCCATGAGGTTCCTCTGGGGTTCTGTGGTGGCCTGATGACACCGTTGTAGAGCTTCAAGAACAGGCACTGGAGCTTGAACCACTGAGGGAGCATTGAAAAGAGCGGGACCGTACACCTCAAAGAGTTCCCGATAACATCGACGGATGATGTTGCTCCCCAAAATCCCAGGGGCAACAGATGCAGCACCGGGAGGGTCTTTTACCACTAAGACCCCACAACCGGGGACCACCTTCCCACACAAAGTGACATCCAGCTCTAAATAGCCAATGTAAGGAATACAAAGACCGTTGGCTGCTCGCAGCTGCAGCCAATTACAAGACTGAAGGCGCTCTTGGCCCCATGGTGCGAAATGTTCAACAAAGAAACTTTCAGGAATCGTGGACACCATGGACCCGCTGTCCAACAAGCACGAGACAGTGGTCCCACCCATCAGGACATCGATATGTGGACAGGGCGCCATTATTCGACCGATGAGGTCTTGTTGCGAGCCTCCAACCTCCCCATCTGAGCTTTGGCTCCTCAGCTCAGCGGGCTTCAGTTTTCCGACTGGGGTGCAAAGCGCGAAGACCCAGCCACATTAAAAGATCGACCAGTGGCAGAACCAGCACGGGGATGAGGGGGGACCCGCTCCCCCTCACAATCGCTGGCATAATGACCTGGCTGTTGGCACCTTCGGCAGATCACAGGACCGTTGCGAGGAGGCCGTGCTGGAAAGGGACGAGCCTGAAAAGACGCCATGGTTCGAGTCAGCTGGTCAAGCTATTCCTGCTGACGCTTTAAGAGTGTCTTCACTTCACTCAACTCTGAATCATGGGGTGAGACAAGTGGGGCGGGGCGAGAGCTACCCTGGACCCCATACTGAAGACCATAGGCCGACGGAAGAGAGTGGCTACGTTCCCTAGCACCCCTTGGAGACCCTTCCCTCTCCCATCTAATGGCCTCTCCACGTGTCTCGAGCAAAGAAGCCGTGGGATGGCGGCGAAGGTACTGCTTCAATTCCCTGCGAAGGGCACCATCTAGCACATGCTCCACGAACTGATCGCGAAGAAGAATTTCAGCATTTGGCAAGTCATCTGGTGCAGAATGTTTGACACGCTCCATCAGGGCCATCAGAGCCAGGGAGAACTCCAACAGCGTCTCCCCTTCCTGCTGCTTGCGAGAGAAGAAAGATTGCTGCAGTGTTACATATGACTGAACACAGCCAAAAAGCTCTGTCAAGATAGCTAAAACCTTGTCTGGGTCTTCCCTCTCCACACGGGGGCGATATTTGATCTCCTCTCTGGCTTCCCCTTCTAGATGGTCAAAAATGAAAAAGGCCCGATCACGAACAGAGAAGTGGCGTGCCCGTGTACATGCTTGTACTTCTTCTTTCCACTCAACTATGCCTATACCCGTTCTGCCGTTAAACATGGGACATCTGCGATCTCTAGGTATAACAACCAACCGTTCAGTGGCCGTGGCGCTAGTACTTACAGCTGGAGGAGCACCTGAAGTGACAGAAGCGGGATCCGTTCTGCTGGAACTGGCCTGAGAAGCATCCCTCGCTCGAGACAGCTGCTCGTTGTCTGCTCTAAGCTGTGCCACCTGGTCCCTGAGCTGCTGCAGTTCCTCCTCCATGGCAAACCGCGGAGACCACACCCACTGCTTTCAAAATGGAGACCTGTGTTACCACTGGCAAAAACAAAAAGGAAAAGAAAAGAGAAAGATGATGCCGCTCCGTCTTCACTGCTGCCTCCACACACCAAAACAAACTAACGTAACCCAACAGAAACAAAACAGAAAAAAAAAAAAAAGAGAGGGGGGGGGGGGCAAAAGAAAAAAAAATTTCACACTAATAAACAGAAAAATGGAAGTCACGTCTCTGTCCTCTAACAGTGTATCCTGCCAACAACGCCAATTTGTGGCGAGATGTGGTGCAGAGGGGGAAGTTGTCCAACAACACCACCTGGGGAATTGCACCCCAGGAAATAAACTTGACCCGGTACTAAAACTACTATGAGGTCACACAGGTTCGTTACACAAAGTTTTAAAGAGGACATGAGACGGACTTCCAAAAAGATATAAATTATTTTTATTTAACAATGGTTTATTAGATTTAAAATGAACATGTTCTTTGGGGACCCGAGTGTCTGCTTCACCACGGTAAGTTAAGGGGGAAATAAACAAAAAAGGGGGAACAGGGCCAAACTCAGGGAGGCGGACAGACTAAAGAAACTTAAAACACACAAAAATACTACAAACAAAACCACCACGTGCCACAGCAAACTTAAGGGATGTGAGATGGGGACCACCACCAGGGAGTCTGCCACGCACTACCCAGCTCCTGTCCAGGGAGAAAAGAAACAAAATTAGGTGAACGACACTCAAGGGTTGGGTTAGACAATTAGTTAAAATGGCCTATCCTAAAACACTCACACACAACATTCACACCCACATGCACACCAACATAAAGAATACAAATTATTTGTTTTAAAGTGAGTACAAATACTTAAATTATAATTTAAATAATAACTCAGCTATGGGTGGCAATCAGGTGTTGCGTTAGAGCCTACCCATAGCTAAATAAACAAAATCAAAAATATAACCAAAATAAAACTAAACAAAATAACCATATGTGACTTAAAGAAAATGGATAAACAGAAAGAAAATGCTCTAAACAGCTGGCCCAACGAGGAACCAGAAAAACAAATAAATTATTAACCAAAAATAAACAAAGAAATAACCAAATAAACCAACAAACAAAGAAACAAAAACAATTGCAGTGGGGCTTCAGTCTGTTGCTGCGTGGAGAGCTGCAACCAAAAACAAAACAATGGCGTGGACGACAGAGTGAAAACGGAGCGGCTGCACCAGGGCTGGAGGCCGCAGATGTTACACTTAGATGGCCGTGATGGTCAGCAATAGGCGGTGCAATACATCCTCGGAGCGCAGGAGGAGAGACGAAACCGCTGCAGATACCGCAGCTACAGCAGGACAGAGCAGAGGGCAACAGCTGTTAGCCTAAGGCTACTATAGACAACAAAGATTAATAAAAGAGCATGCTTACCAATAAAGAGAGCTTTAACACTCACGATCAAGTCCCAGTCTGCAAAACGGCAGAGAGGGGACACCACACTTCTCCAGCTGCAACCCAACTGACACGGCCAACACTGAGAACAAAATCACGGCGGTTGTTACCCCATAATGTGCCATAACGTTACACAACGTTGCACGACGCACCCACACTTACCTTGCGAACAACCACACAATCACGCCAACACCAAGCGAACAGAGCACGCCAAACAGCCGGAGCACGCCGACACAGGGCCTTTCCAGGTCAGTGCCAGTGAGAGAATGTGCCCCGCAGGAGCGCAATGATTAACAGGTGCTGGCAATGTGCAATCAAGCACCGGTCGATTGAGTGGGAGGGGGTGGAGCAGAGCAACACCCGACCTGCCACATTAACATTGGGTCCACATTCATACCTCTAAATGTCACAGTCCCCTGAGGGTTCACATTTACATACCAACATTTTAAAGTCATTCAGTGTATCAAAAATGGAAAATAAAGTCCGGAGCTTTATATTATTGTAAAATTACTCAGCTCTTTTGTGTGTTTTGAAGAATGACTATTTCTCTCTCTCTCAGTTCTTTCAGATAATGAAGTGAATGGAGAAACAGTAGAGTGTGGCTTGACAGAACATGATGATCAAACCTTTTTTCCGGGACATTCAAAAAGCAAGCAAAGTTCAGCAAGGAATGTTGCTATGCTAACTTTAGAACCAGTACCTGGCAAATTGTATGTACAGCCTTTCGCCGAAGGAGGAGACGTGTTGCAATGTAAAGAATTTAAAAATGTGTTGAACTGTATTTCAGCCAGGGTATTAATGAGTACAATGTTGAACATACTGTTGTCAAAGTTGGTAATGTTCTGATGTTTTTGGATTCATTTCACTGCTACATTAATCTGTATTTTTGTTTTTGCCCCAGTAGTTTTAAGGCAAAGCTAAGTTAAAATCATATAAACACTGCTTGGTAGTTTGATCTACAGTTATAAAGTTTTAAATGCAGTTTAAATAATGTTTTAAATCAATAAATGAGATGAAACATTTATTTTACTTTTTTGACATCATAAGGTACAAATGGTCTGTCATTGGGGCTGTACCCAAATTTGTACCATTTCCAAGGGTACATTTATATCCCAAGGGTGCAT
>NW_028220225.1:17500-26316 GCF_045865225.1 Trachurus japonicus | reverse complement strand
TAGCTTTCCGCTTAGAACTTTTCCCCGCGTCTCTAGCACATTCCTAGCCAGAGATATGAGGCCTCGGGAGCAATGTGGAGGCCAATTTTGGCCCACCTTTTGGCCCGCCTAGGTGCGTTTTCGGACATAAATCCGCCGAACGGGAAGGTCGGACACTGGTCAGGACCCGACGCGCTTTTCCCCCATAATTCCGACCACGCTGAACACGACTGGTGTGTGGCTCGTATTTTTTCTGAACTTTAACCTGTTCTTGGAGATACAGCCCGATTTCGCCCTTCTTTTCGAGGCCACGCCCCCTTATCTTGAGAAAGTTGGGTCGGACTCGGTATCGTTGGATAGCTGAGGACCTAAGCTTTCCACACACGTTGGTTTCACGAGTCTAGCCCGTATCCTGCCCAGAGGTTAGGAAACTTATCATCCCTTGGGATTCCACTTAGCCTATTTCTTAACTTAACGCCCTTGGACATGTCATTTTTTACTAACCTTAACCAGATCCAAAGTTCTTGCTGGGTCGTCTGCTGCATGCTGGACACTCAGTGGCGCCACCTGTGCCCAAAAAAAAAAATGGGGCACCACAGCCAAATGAGTCCAAATTACATTCCCTCTTTTCACTTTAACTGCAAAAAACTACTAGCGGATAATATAGACAAGTGACGTCGGACTTTGTTTTTTCTGGATAGCTTGAGCGTCCGTAGCTTCTCCGTTTAGAACTTTCCTCCCCCGCGTCTCTAGCACATTCCCTAGCCAGAGATATGAGCCTGGGGAGCATGTGGAGGCCAGATTTTTCGGCCCACTTTGGCCCGCCTAGGTGCGTGTTTCGGCCTATAACTCGCCTCGAGGGAAGGTCGGACACTGTCGGACCCGACGGCTTTCCCCCATCCCCCCTTAATTCGACCACGCTGAACACGATGGTGTTGTGGCTCGTATTTTTCTGACTTATCCGTTCTTGAGATACAGCCGATTTCGCCCATCTTTTCGAGGCCCTAAACGCACCCCTTAATCTTGAGAAAGTTGGGTCGGACTCCGGTCAGGATCGTTGGAAAGCTTAGGTCCTCATGTCTATCCACACACGTTGGTTTGTCACGAGGTTTCTAATAGCCCTTTCCTGCCAACAGAGTTTAGGAACTTATCATCCCTTGATTCACTTAGCCTATTTCCTTTACTCTTACGCCCTGGACATGTCATTTTTACTAACCTTAACCAGTCCAAAGTTCTTGCTAGGGTTCGTCTGCTGCATGCTGGACACTCAGTCCCCCCCAGTGGCGCCACCTGTGCCCAAAAAAAAAAATGGTGCACAGCCAACAACGAGTCCAAATTACTTCCCTCTTATTCACTTAAACTGCCAAAAAAAACTACTAGCGGAATTAGAGAAAGTGACGTCGGACTTTGTTTTTTCTGGATAGTTGAGGTCCGTAGCTTTCCGTAGAACTTTTCCCCCCCCCCGCGTCTCTAGCACATTCCTAGCCAGAGATATGAGCCTGGGAGCTATGTGGAGGCCAATTTTGGCCCACTTTGAATTTGGCCCGCCTAGGGTGGCGTTTTCGGGCCATAACTCGCCGATGGGAAGGTCGGACACTGTCGGACCCGACGGCTTATCCCACCCATAATTCGAACCACGCTGAACACGATGGTGTGTGGCTCGTATTTTTTCTGACTTACCGTTTTCTTGAGATACAGCCGATTTCGCCCTTCTTTTCGAGGCCACGCCCCCTTATTCTTTGAGAAAGTTGGTTCGGACTCGGTATCGTTGGAAAGCTTAGGTCCTCAGCTATCCACACACGTTGGTTTCACGAGTCTAGCCCTTTCCTGCCCAGAGTTAGGAACTTATCATCCCTTGATTCACTTAGCCTATTTCTTACTTACGCCTGGACATGTCATTTTTACTAACCTTAACCAGTCCAAAGTTCTTGCTGGGTCGTCTGCTGCATGCTGGACACTCAGTGGCGCCACCTGTGCCCCCCAAAAAAATGGGGCACAGCCAAAGAGTCCAAATTACTTCCCTCTTTTCACTTAACTGCAAAAAACTACTAGCGGAAATATAGAAAGTGACGTCGGACTTTGTTTTTCTGGATAGCTGAGGTCCGTAGCTTTCCGTAGAACTTTCCCCGCGTCTCTAGCACATTCCTAGCCAGAGATATGAGCCTGGGAGCATGTGGAGGCCAATTTTGGCCCACTTTGGCCCGCCTAGGTGCGTTTTCGGCCATAACTCGCCGAGGGAAGGTCGGACACTGTCGGACCCGACGGCTTTCCCCCATAATTCGACCACGCTGAACACGATGGTGTGTGGCTCGTATTTTTCTGACTTACCGTTCTTGAGAAAGCACGCCCCCTTATCTTGAGAAAGTTGGGTCGGACTCGGTATCGTTGGAAAGCTTAGGTCCTCAGCTATCCACACACGTTGGTTTCACGAGTCTAGCCCTTTCCTGCCCAGAGTTAGGAACTTATCATCCCTTGATTCACTTAGCCTATTTCTTACTTACGCCTGGACATGTCATTTTTACTAACCTTAACCAGTCCAAAGTTCTTGCTGGGTCGTCTGCTGCATGCTGGACACTCAGTGGCGCCACCTGTGCCCCCCAAAAAAAATGGGGCACAGCCAAAGAGTCCAAATTACTTCCCTCTTTTCACTTAACTGCAAAAAACTACTAGCGGAAATATAGAAAGTGACGTCGGACTTTGTTTTTCTGGATAGCTGAGGTCCGTAGCTTTCCGTAGAACTTTTCCCCGCGTCTCTAGCACATTCCTAGCCAGAGATATGAGCCTGGGAGCATGTGGAGGCCAATTTTGGCCCACTTTGGCCCGCCTAGGTGCGTTTTCGGCCATAACTCGCCGAGGGAAGGTCGGACACTGTCGGACCCGACGGCTTCCCCCATAATTCGACCACGCTGAACACGATGGTGTGTGGCTCGTATTTTTTCTGACTCACCGTTCTTGAGATACAGCCGATTTCGCCCTTCTTTTCGAGGCCACGCCCCCTTATCTTGAGAAAGTTGGGTCGGACTCGGTATCGTTGGAAAGCTTAGGTCCTCAGCTATCCACACACGTTGGTTTCACGAGTCTAGCCCTTTCCTGCCCAGAGTTAGGAACTTATCATCCCTTGATTCACTTAGCCTATTTCTTACTTACGCCTGGACATGTCATTTTTACTAACCTTAACCAGTCCAAAGTTCTTGCTGGGTCGTCTGCTGCATGCTGGACACTCAGTGGCGCCACCTGTGCCCCCCCCAAAAAATGGGGCACAGCCAAAGAGTCCAAATTACTTCCCTCTTTTCACTTAACTGCAAAAAACTACTAGCGGAAATATAGAAAGTGACGTCGGACTTTGTTTTTCTGGATAGCTGAGGTCCGTAGCTTTCCGTAGAACTTTTCCCCGCGTCTCTAGCACATTCCTAGCCAGAGATATGAGCCTGGGAGCATGTGGAGGCCAATTTTGGCCCACTTTGGCCCGCCTAGGTGCGTTTTCGGCCATAACTCGCCGAGGGAAGGTCGGACACTGTCGGACCCGACGGCTTTCCCCCATAATTCGACCACGCTGAACACGATGGTGTGTGGCTCGTATTTTTCTGACTTACCGTTCTTGAGATACAGCCGATTTCGCCCTTCTTTTCGAGGCCACGCCCCCTTATCTTGAGAAAGTTGGGTCGGACTCGGTATCGTTGGAAAGCTTAGGTCCTCAGCTATCCACACACGTTGGTTTCACGAGTCTAGCCCTTTCCTGCCCAGAGTTAGGAACTTATCATCCCTTGATTCACTTAGCCTATTTCTTACTTACGCCTGGACATGTCATTTTTACTAACCTTAACCAGTCCAAAGTTCTTGCTGGGTCGTCTGCTGCATGCTGGACACTCAGTGGCGCCACCTGTGCCCCCCAAAAAAAATGGGGCACAGCCAAAGAGTCCAAATTACTTCCCTCTTTTCACTTAACTGCAAAAAACTACTAGCGGAAATATAGAAAGTGACGTCGGACTTTGTTTTTTCTGGATAGCTGAGGTCCGTAGCTTTCCGTAGAACTTTTCCCCGCGTCTCTAGCACATTCCTAGCCAGAGATATGAGCCTGGGAGCATGTGGAGGCCAATTTTGGCCCACTTTGGCCCGCCTAGTGCGTTTTCGGCCATAACTCGCCGAGGGAAGGTCGGACACTGTCGGACCCGACGGCTTCCCCCATAATTCGACCACGCTGAACACGATGGTGTGTGGCTCGTATTTTTCTGACTTACCGTTCTTGAGATACAGCCGATTTCGCCCTTCTTTTCGAGGCCACGCCCCCTTATCTTGAGAAAGTTGGGTCGGACTCGGTATCGTTGGAAAGCTTAGGTCCTCAGCTATCCACACACGTTGGTTTCACGAGTCTAGCCCTTTCCTGCCCAGAGTTAGGAACTTATCATCCCTTGATTCACTTAGCCTATTTCTTACTTACGCCTGGACATGTCATTTTTACTAACCTTAACCAGTCCAAAGTTCTTGCTGGGTCGTCTGCTGCATGCTGGACACTCAGTGGCGCCACCTGTGCCCCCCAAAAAAATGGGGCACAGCCAAAGAGTCCAAATTACTTCCCTCTTTTCACTTAACTGCAAAAAACTACTAGCGGAAATATAGAAAGTGACGTCGGACTTTGTTTTTCTGGATAGCTGAGGTCCGTAGCTTTCCGTAGAACTTTCCCCGCGTCTCTAGCACATTCCTAGCCAGAGATATGAGCCTGGGAGCATGTGGAGGCCAATTTTGGCCCACTTTGGCCCGCCTAGGTGCGTTTTCGGCCATAACTCGCCGAGGGAAGGTCGGACACTGTCGGACCCGACGGCTTTCCCCCATAATTCGACCACGCTGAACACGATGGTGTGTGGCTCGTATTTTTCTGACTTACCGTTCTTGAGATACAGCCGATTTCGCCCTTCTTTTCGAGGCCACGCCCCCTTATCTTGAGAAAGTTGGGTCGGACTCGGTATCGTTGGAAAGCTTAGGTCCTCAGCTATCCACACACGTTGGTTTCACGAGTCTAGCCCTTTCCTGCCCAGAGTTAGGAACTTATCATCCCTTGATTCACTTAGCCTATTTCTTACTTACGCCTGGACATGTCATTTTTACAACCCAGTCGCCAGAAAGAAACGTTCACTATGGACTATTCTGCAAACTCCAGAAAAGTCCAGGATCAACGTTTCCGAGCGAAAATACGTTATACGCCAACATTACGTTGCCCATTCATTTAACGTGAGCCAATTGCTGCGTTCATTATCAACGTTTTACATGTGGCTGTACAACGTTATTTTTTCGCTGGAAAAACAACATTTTAGGATATATTTGGCATGGTTTTGATGACTTTTTTAGCGAGAAATGTGTGTTTTAGTTTCCAAATGTATGTTGAATTAATGCAAATAAGCTTCTGTTTGTAACATATTCTGCGAATTTGAAAATTGAAAACGTATATATTCAACATTATTCATTAAGCTTTCTGGCGGATAAAATGTGATTATTTGGCACTATTTGAGGACATTTCTAGCGAGAAATGTGTCTTTTACTTTACAAATATGTTGAATGAATGAAAATTAAGTTTTATTTGTAGCCTACTCCAGCGATATTTTATCCGACTGATTGGACTCTCCCACTATTGTGGGCACTGAATTATGATTATGAAAACCTGATACTTTTTTCGTTTTGACGAAGATTTTTTCAGCTTGTAGTTGCTGTCGTGGTTGTTTTAAACGCTATTTTATGAATGTAATTTTTTTTTTCATTATTGTGGTAGGCCAACGTTTGGTGCATTATTTTAATCATAAACGTTATATTTATTCAGTTAATGTGTATTTCGTTTGTTAGTTATTACGAAGATTGCTCAGATTTCCATCGTTGCTATGGTTACAGTGAACGATCAGCTGATTTCATTGTGACTGACGTAGCTTCCGGCAAGTCCGTCATCGTCTCACCGACAGGCAGCCCCCGTTCAGGTAACGTAAACAAACAACATGGAAAATTGTGATAAAATAATTAACAGTTAAAGCTATTTTACCTCCAAAAACCAGCCAGTGTCGTCAACCACAAACAAAGTTTGACAGATGTGGTTGATCAAAGTTGTTAAACTGGCTGACTTTACTAGCTGCACTGTTTGATGTAGATTTTAATGATTAGGCTAACGTTAACATAGCTAGGCTAACATTAATGCTACATGCCAGCCCTCACTGTACTTTTCTCACTGTTTTACAGGTAACAGATAATACCTACAATGGCTACAGCTGAAGCTGAGTTCAATGAGATGCTCAGTAAAACGAAGAGCCTGACATAAAGGTAATTTAAATATCTTATTCCATGCATGGGGATCAGATATTATGATGCATTTGTGCAGGAAGTCTGTGTGGTTAACTGCATTACTTTGATTATATTGTGTTGTTTTTTTAGGTCAAAAAAGAGGACAAAGGCATCAGACCTGCCACGATGGAGAAAACGTGATGATCATCTCTGTGTCCTTGAGGAGACCGGTGTGGAGATGCTTAATGAACAAGAGCCAGGATTGGTATGTGATCGTGATAATTTGTGCATCATTATTCTTATTTTGGTAGAAAAACATCATGTTAGGATTTCTATGCGGATGTACCAGTCCAAGAAGCTTTCTGAAGTCTGTAGTAGTTGTAGTCGTAGGCCTGCACACCTCAACATCACCATAATACTTCATTTAGAATGTGATTTTCACAGGGCCTGATTTAAGCCACAGTACCACCTTAAATTAGCTCAGTGCAGCATCACACCGGTGCTCTTACCAATCATATTTCCAACACACGCAACATAACACCACCTGAGAACTCTCTCCTAAACTTCATATGGATGCTGGCAGAAAATGGAGTATGCCAGGGTGGGCTGGCTTATGCAATATTTACAGTTGCCACCTTTTAATTCTACATATAAGTGTATTTTCAATTATTCTGTCAACAGACTGGCAAAGTGTGTTTGAACACCGTTTTACCAGAGTTTTATGGAGTGGGTGATAAGCTCTTTCAAGGTGGACAAGCTGTGCGCAGAAAGAGGATGACACTTGTTGGAAATTCCCACGGGTCACGTGATTCCCGCGGGATGGGAGTCAAAGTTTTATTAATCCTGTGATTGGGACGGGACGGGAATAAAAATCAACGGGAGCGGGCAGGAGCGGAAACTCCATTAATAGATGATGATTTTCAGCCGTGTTAAACAACCAAAAGGACAGATGCGTCCATTTTTGCCGTCATCTTTCAGTGAGCCAAAACTATTTTGGCTTGCGTTAGTTAGTTAAATGGGGAGTGGGTGCAGGAGACACACAATAACAACAAAATGCAACATTTTTGCAACATGTTTGGGGTTCATTTGTGTATTTTCCACATAGATTCTCATTGAACTTCTTACTTACTACGTACTACTTGAAAGTTTATTTTTAAAATAACATTAGAAACTTTTTGTCTTTGTATGCACCAGGAAAGGGCATCTGTGGTCGGTCTCAGCTGAATGCAGCAAAGGCGAGGACAACGAGGAGGAGTAGCTCCAGCCTTGATGAGCAGGTGTGTATCATACAAGAGTTATGCCATCATGGCATTATTCTTTGTGCTCTAAATATGTACAGGCAAGTACCGTATAATAACATTCTTATTCTTGTTGATAGTCCTCAACTATATTCTCCTAAATCTATGCAACCAACATGTTTCACTGTTTAAGCTGACACACTATACTCTTCTCTACAAGTTATTTTGCACTTCATCTATTCACAACCGTACTACACTTGAATAATTGATTAAGGTTTCACTAACTCACTTTCACAGACTAACAAAAACCCAGCAGTTGAATGAATCTATCTATTGGGCTCTTTTGGTTTTGTTTTGTT
This sequence comes from Trachurus japonicus, assembly GCF_045865225.1. Taxonomy (NCBI): domain Eukaryota; kingdom Metazoa; phylum Chordata; class Actinopteri; order Carangiformes; family Carangidae; genus Trachurus; species Trachurus japonicus. Next base: position 18,482 of record NW_028220225.1, on the reverse strand, counting down.
TGTTTGTTTTTTGAAAGAAGACAATAAGAGTTTAATTGCAATTTTACTTACTACTTTTTGTGTGACTGTTAATATATTTTCACCATCAGTACAACAATTACTGCTATTAATGCTGTATGCAATCCTACAGGGGAGAGATCTTCGCATATCCCATGTTCTCAAGTCCTCCAGTCTTCTGTATGGACGTAGTTGGCAAGTACCGGTCCTACATAAGTGAAGCCTGCCCTGAATACAGCCACCTGACCACCATGACGTCCTTGTTGTCTGTGCTTTATGCCAAGGCATATGGCATCAAGTGAGAGGTAACTGTAACTGTTTCAGCACTTTCAGCTGACTGACACTATACTCTTCTCCAAGTTATTTAGTACTTTATCTGTTAACAACTGTACTACACTTGAATGAAAATCAGTGTTGATCAAGGGTCAAGATCTTGTATACAGGGATGCACATGTACAGGCAGGTGTATATGCATTCACACACATCCATTATGTAGATAGCATCACTAACATTAAGAATTGCTCAAATTATTTTCTAAGTATTAATATTTGTATTCATGTCATTCATGGATGTCTCTATCAAAACAAGTGTTTTAGTCATTTCAGTAATTTAGCTTTTTGTGCTTTTATGCTAAACTTACAAACTTTCACTCATTTCCAGACTGTGACGTCCACATAAACCTGTAGAGCTTCCCTTATTCCAAGATTGTGGGGCAAAGGATTACCAAAGTAAGTTGTCCTTGTGGTGGTTGTTGTTTCTGTTGTTTTTAGTTGAATACTGTTTACTAGTGTGCAGATATTACAAGGGCTTCTACCAACACTTCTCATCTTTTCAGGGTTTTATGTAGGCTACATGAACCATTTAATATACACATTCACCATGCAGAGGAGAATTGGGCAAGTTGAGCATAGGAGCATCTAAGTTGAGTCACCCCCAACCCCCACCAGCTCCCACCTCCCCCTCTACTTCATATTCCACCTGTCCA
>NW_028220225.1:0-12500 GCF_045865225.1 Trachurus japonicus | reverse complement strand
CTGATACACACAGAGACACAGACTCACAGACACACACAGAGACACAGAAGCCCAGGGACAAGGAGTGAGAGAAAGAAAAAGGGAAGGGGAGCGGGCGAGGGAAGGGAATGTGTGAGATACACACACACACACACACACACACACACACACAGCAGGCTGCTGCTGCTGCCGCTGCTGCTGCCTCTAACCGCTGAGACACACAGAGACACAGACTCACAGACTCACAGACTCACAGACTCACAGACTCACAGACTCACACAGAGACACAGAAGCGCAGGGACATGGAGTGAGAGAAAGGGAAGGGGAGCGGGCGAGGGAAGGGAATGTGTGAGATACATACACACACACACACCAGGCTGCTGCTGCTGCTGCTGCTGCTGCTGCTGCTGCTGCCGCTGCTGCCGCTGCTGCCTCTAACCGCTGAGACACACAGAGACACAGGCTCACAGACTCACAGACACACACAGAGACACAGAAGCCCAGGGACATGGAGTGAGAGAAAGAAAAAGGAAAGGGGAGCGGGCTAGGGAAGCGAATGTGTGAGATACACACACACACACACACACCAGGCTGCTGCTGCTGCCGCTGCTGCTGCCTCTAACCACTGAGACACACAGAGACACAGACTCACAGACACACACAGAGACACAGAAGCCCAGGGACAAGGAGTGGAAGCGAATGTGTGAGATACACACACACACACACAGCAGGCTGCTGCTGCTGCCGCTGCTGCTGCCTCTAACCACTGAGACACACAGAGACACAGACTCACAGACACACACAGAGACACAGAAGCCCAGGGACAAGGAGTGAGAGAAAGAAAAAGGGAAGAGGAGCGGGCGAGGGAAGGGAATGTGTGAGATACACACACACACACACAGCAGGCTGCTGCTGCTGCCGCTGCTGCTGCCTCTAACCGCTGAGACACACAGAGACACAGACTCACAGACTCACACAGAGACACAGAAGCCCAGGGACAAGGAGTGAGAGAAAGAAAAAGGGAAGAGGAGCGGGCGAGGGAAGGGAATGTGTGAGATACACACACACACACACACACAGCAGGCTGCTGCTGCTGCCGCTGCTGCTGCCTCTAACCGCTGAGACACACAGAGACACAGACTCACAGACACACACAGAGACACAGACACGCAGAGACATGGAGCGAGAGAAAGAGAAGGGTAGGTGGCGAGGGAAGTGAATGTGTGAGATACACACACACACACACACGCACACAGCAGGCTGCTGCTGCTGCCGCTGCTGCTAACTGCTGCAGTCACACAGACGCATAGGCGAGCACACACACACACACACACACACACACACACACACACACACACACACACACAGGCTCACAGGCTCACAGGCCACACGTACGGTGGAAATAATGTCAAGTAAGGGTTTGTTTGTTTGTTTTGATTTTTCACTCCAAAGATTTTTATTGCAAGTCTTACACACAAATCACAGATCACTGTTGGCTGGACAAAGCAGGCTACAGGCGGGGGGTAAAACAAAGCATCTACACTGTGGTACTCAAAACTCACAAGAAAAGAAAAAAACAAAAAAAAAACAGAATAATGCAATGACTTGAAACGAAACAATGAAACAAAGAGTGTGTAGACTATGTGCAGCGTGAATCACGGGGTTGTTGCCGGTGTTTGTTGTTGAGCCTCCAGGTGTGTACGATCAAGCGTTGTTCCAAAAGGCCCTGGTCGTCCTCGGGAACCTCGTGTGCACGTATGTAGGATTCCTGGATCGCGGTCATCGCGTAGTGGCCGGACCGTCTGAGCGTGGCGAGCGTGGCCTCCACCGCTCCTGCGATTTTGCCCCGCGAGCACAGTATCCGCTTCAGGAAGAGGTAGCTTCGAATCGTGTGGATAAAGTTCTCGTTCCACAGGTGGTTGAGAACGGCCTCGTGGTTCGTGGCGAAATAATCGCTCGCAGTTCTTTCAGGCAGGCGTGTTGTTCACCGCCGCTCGGTTGGCCCGGGAGACAGGCGCCGCATTCGTTCAGCCACACCGCGTTTGCTGAAAAGCTGAGCAGCAGAAGCACCGCGTATCTCACGTGCTCTAGGAATCGGGCGCGGGTCTCGGTGGGCATGAAAGTGTCTTCCTTGTCCACAAACACTCGGTCCGCCTCGCGGGCCGTGCTCGGTGTGTCCGGAGACGCTAACCCTCTGAAACGGAATAAGATCTTGTCCTCCTCCTCCTCATCCTCCTCCTCCTCTTTCAGCAACCCACACACGCACACGCACAAAGAATAAGATGAAAAAAAATAAAATAAATATCAGGAGAGCATGACAAAACTGTTGATTTCTTTTTTTTTGTGTTAGAAAAACAAATTTAAAACTAAAACATGATGTGTCATACAGTATGAGACACTCACCGTCAGTCATCTTTGTTGTTTTCCCCTGGGGAGAAAAAAAAAACAAACGAGCTGGGGTCTTGCAGTACACTGTGTCAGGGGATGGATGGTCAGCCTGTATTTGTCTTCTTCTTCTTCTTCTTCTTCTTCTTCTTCTTCTTCTTCTTCTTCTTCTTCTTCTTCTTCTTCTTCTTCTTCTTCTTCGGCGGGTGTTTTGTTGCAGCTATAGGGGCTCCATTCCAAAGGCTAGGGTATTTCTGACCCTCTAGGGCGGTACACTGGGGTAAAACCGTTCAGGATGGGCTTTTCTGACCCACCGGGACAACGGGAAGGAGATGTTTGGGTTGTCTAGGGTATTTCTGACCCTCTAGGGCGGTACACTGGGGTAAAACCGTTCAGGATGGGCTTTTCTGACCCACCGGGACAACGGGAAGGAGATGTTTGGGTTGTCTAGGGTATTTCATACACTCACAGCAGGCCGCTGCTGCTGCTGCTGCTGCTGCTGCTAACTGCTGAGACACACAGAGACACAGACTGACAGACACACACACACACACACACACAGAGACACAGAAGCGCGGGGACGTGGAGTGAGAGAAAGAGAAGGGAAGGGGGAGGGGGATACACACACAGCACGCCGCTGCTGCTCCTGCTGCTGCTGCTAACTGCTGAGACACACAGAGACACAGACTGACAGACACGGGTATTTCTGACCCTCTAGGGCAGTACACTGGGGTAAAACCGTTCAGGATGGGCTTTTCTGACCCACCGGGACAACGGGAAGGAGATGTTTGGGTTGTCTAGGGTATTTCTGACCCTCTAGGGCAGTACACTGGGGTAAAACCGTTCAGGATGGGCTTTTCTGACCCACCGGGACAACGGGAAGGAGATGTTTGGGTTGTCTAGGGTATTTCTGACCCTCTAGGGCAGTACACTGGGGTAAAACCGTTCAGGCTGGGCTTTTCTGACCCACCGGGACAACGGGAAGGAGATGTTTGGTTGAGGCTCCATTATAAACTCCATTCTAAACTCTCGGGTCTTTCTGACCCTGGAGGGCAGCACAAGGGTTAACACTCTCACTCTGATCACCACATGCGTTTTCTCTGACTTCCTGGTTTTTTCTAGGGGAGCGCCGGGTCGATTGATACACGGGACGATTGATACACAGCTATTTCCTCGAAAACCACACAAGCTTGAGCCGTCAGATTTTGTCACTATGTTCAGCACTCAACACCGACCAATCCTGGGAAAGCTTGTGAAATTACGTCACGCCATTCAAAAGTTATTAGCGCGAACCTGTTTTTTACTACGGAAAGTAAAATGTTACGTGCGGTAGTTTTTTTGTGATCAAAAGTTGTATTGTGTGTTTCATGCAATAATAATATGACCTAACAACAGATGAATTCGTACATAAACAGGTCCTAAACTATGCAATGTCATAGTTTTGAAGTTTAGAGGCAAAACAGGTTGAAGTGTCAGTAGTCGCTGCAGGGACGATTGATACAGCTGTTTCAAATGTCCCTCACGCCACCGTGCGTAGTGATTGTGGTCACATAGCGCGATCAATATCTGTATATAAATCACCGTATTAATACCCTATTGTTCTGCAATGAACAACAACCGATTTGAACGAACAACATATTTTTAATAAACACCAGATATTTTTAATGAACAAAACGTGTTTATGACATGAATCAACAGATATTCAGCAAAGTGAGGGGAAAATGCCGAGGGTAAAATGACAATATGTTCAGCTGTGTATCCATAAACATGACTTAGGACAGGGAAATAAGTAAATAAAATGAAAATGTAGTCATCCAACAACTCGTACAAAAGAAGAAAGGCGAGTTTAATCGAAATGCGGATCTTGACAATTGCGCACGGGACAAAAATATTTATTTGACCTATTGATATTGTGAGAAATTATGTGACATTTTGGCAATGACGAGTGCACTAGTATCTTGTCCGATATGCTGCATAAAAACGAGAGTAAGGTCAGTAGTTTCTGTTTAAAACATGCTGTTTCAACCGTCCCTCCTCTGTGTCTCAAACGACCCGCATAGGTGGGGCGTTTGAGACACATGTCAACTTACGTTCAAAGTTATAAAACAGCGCGATCATCCAACATATGTGTTAAATTACACTTGTAACTAAGAGAATACACATGTGAGTTGTTGATCACATGATAAAAATGTTTGTGTACATAACGTCATCTTTGAAAAAGACGTTTAAATGAAAAGTGTATCAATCGACCCGGCTCTCCCCTACTTCGTGCTTTCCCGTCCTACTCCCGAGTGGAGGATCGGACCTTTCTACAGGTGCCGAGGAAGTAAAAACAAACAAACAGCTGACTCGCGAGGAGTTAACCCTATAGTTGCCAAACACTTTTTAGTGAGTGGGTTACAGGTGGTATGTCTAAATGATGGGATGTCGGAATGACAGCAGCATACCGTCTGGGACTAGGAAGCTTGTGCCTGGAGGATGATCGATGTAGTCGTTTTTGTTTTTTTCTGCGGTTATAAAACACACACACACACACACAGTGCTAGTTAAGCAGCATTAGCAGCTAGATCTTACAATGTTGAACTGTTCTTATTAGTTTTGTCAAAAATATTGTGTTTACGCAAATAAATTTTAACGCCGGGGACACATCGGACGTGGAAGCGCCGTGAATAGCCGAGAAGCGGAGCCAGTTTCCTTTCGGCGCCCATGTTAATGTGTTGTTCACACCAGACCGCGGCCGGCTCACGCCCTGCAGCGATCGTTTCGGCATCTGGTCTGTTTTGTGCGCGAGCTGCGAGTGATTGCGTTAATCCTGGCAGGAAGTCAATCACAGAAACACGAGAGAATCTGGTCAATTCCACTAACATGTGGCCCACTAGCATTAATGAGCTAATAGCCTAGCAATAGCATTCACAGGCTAACTGGTTAGCTAGATAATCATAAAGATATAAACCATAATGAACGGCATAAAATGATAAACAAACATATCACACTCACTGGTCTCTGAACGCACACTGTGGAGCTCCCAACTCCCGACCGACACAGCAACAATAATAATCAGCAAAGTCTCTCCCTCTTTCTCTGTGGCACGTTTCCACCTGCTGCACGCTCTCACTCTGCTGAGGCTCCTTTTACGCCAGCAGGGGGCGCAGCGCTGTCACTCTATGCCTTTCTGAGGCTGTCCTTCAGCACAATACCCTCATTATATAGCTAACTAACAGTTAGAACAAACTATCAATCAAGCTCGGCGTTAAGCACCCAATTTAGCAGCAGGGATCCACAGAGGGCATAGAAATTTAGTCCTGGTTGAATCTTTTTCAGTTAATTTATGAAAACTGTGTGAAAATAAAATTTAAACAATAGTTCATAGTGGCATGTGGTTTCAAGCTGTGCCAAAAGTGGACACTTTGGAAACTCGCCTGAGTATTTTGTAGTAAAATTTTGTTCTGTTTCACATTATCAGACAGAGCAGAGACAATGTTGTACAATTGAATTCATCAGGAGTCCGTTTGCTAATAGCCTATACAAGGTAGCGCCCTCTAGTGACGCACGGGTCGGATTTTTTTCCAACCGTATCACAGCGTGGGGCAGGTTTACAACTGCATTGGATTTCTTCAGGTAAGTTACAATGCTTTTGCATCTGTCCATTACTTGACTCACGTCTCTCATGTATGCTGGGGTGTTCTTTTTGATGTCAAATGTGTGTTTAAGCACAGTGTTTATGACATGGGCTGCACATGGTATCCACTTGTAGCTGCGGAGGGCAGCTTTGACGTTGGCTCCCTGGTCACTCATGAACGTGGCATTTGTTAAACGATCAGCTTCTCCCGAAGTCATGCAGCTCCTTGATCGTTTGCTCGTTGAAGTTCAAGCTGTCTTTTTAAGAGTAGAGTCAAATTCAGCTGTGGTTATGACGCGACTCTTCAACTTCCAATCTTCTCTGACGAAGTGACCAGTGAAAGCTGTGTATGCCCGTTTATTGCAATCATCGGTCCACATGTCAGTCGTAATTCCAATGCCACAATCCAGAGCTTTATTGATCTCTTTTGCAAGTATTTCTTTTTTTTCTGTGACCGTCTCTTTGGCTCTGTCGCGGATGGTTTGCCTGTGAGGGAGTACACTGCTGGCTTCCACACGTCTGTAACGCGCCCCGACATTAATAAGACACTGAGCTACAGCACAGAATCCACTACTAGATATGATGTCAGAGGGCCACAGATCTTGACAGCACAGTTCAACGCAGGCATTGGTGACATCTGATTTGTGTTGGGACTTTTGTGCATTTAAGGAATGCAGTTATATCACTTTGAGACATGTCCTTCTTCTTAGATCCACAAACATGCCTGCTCATGGTTGAAGTGCCTGACGTGTGGCTGTCGGGGACGGCTCTCCATTCCGAAACCCCCCCACTCTGAAACACCGCTATTCTGAACGTCCCCCTGAAACACCGCCAGAGGCTAGACAGGCTAGAAACATAATGAGCATTATATTAATATGAAGAATTTGATTGTTTTGCAGTTAATTATGCACATGATCCGTTTGACCCCCAAAAGGAAAAAAAGATCAATGCGCCGCCTCCGTTTCCTTTCTGATTGCGTCCGTCTGTCTGTTCGGAGTGGGGGGGTTTCCCCAATAGCCTTTTCGGAATAGCGGGGTCTTTTGAAAAAATAGGAAACCCCGCTATTACGATAAATAGAAAGGTGGGGTGTAACCGTGGCTGTCATGTTTGTATATTTTTTCACAAGTATTGCACTTCACATACCTGGTGCTTTTGTCTGCAGCAGCATGGACAAGTTCAGAAGATCTCCCCCAAACAGTAGATTTAGCCTGATTTTCTTTTGTTTTGAGTTTATAAATCCCAGATCGCAATCTCTCCCTCACCTCTTCTTCCATCTTCTTCTTCTTCTTTTTTTTTTTAAGTATATTTTTTTGGCTTTTTTGACTTTATTTGACAGCACAGTGAGATAGACAGGAAAGGAGGAGGCAGAGAGAGGGGGAATGACATGCAGGAAAGGTCCGCCCGACGCGGGATTCGAACCGGGGACGCCTGCGTTGAGGACCGTAGCCTCTACATGGGGCAGCCGCTTTAACCACTGCACCACGCACCGCCCCGTCATCTTCTTTTTTAATCTTGTTTTGTTTTGGCAGTTGCTTGGCGCTCTCGTGACGTCAGACGTGCATTTATGTAAACTATCAACAGTAAAGGAGTAGCCATAGCCAATATTCTGACATTAATACACATTAATAATTTATTTAAGTCCAATAATTTATTTAAGTCCAAATTTACAGTCGACAGCAAATGAAGCTAAATATTCCAAAAAAGAGCATTTTCTTTTTTTCTTCTTTGTTTTAAGAAAATATGATGCTAAACTAGGATCATTTGAATAAGTAAAAATAAACTACAGAGCAATAGGGTATGAAAATAGTTCATTTTTTTCAACTCCTGACGAACAATGACATGATTGATGAAGGGTTTGTGACAGCCTAAAATATGAGAATGACAAACATTTACAGATTAAATGAAGTATTGCACAGATTAACTTAAAAAAGCATCAGAAATATACAGCAAACTGATAGAACATTTACAGTTATAATGTTATATGTTATAATGTTTTTTAATAAAGACAAGAACAATTTTTAGTGTCAATCATCCAGGTGGTGGAAAGGGGAGAAAAAACAAAAGACAAAAATAAATCACTGGTCATCCCATTCATCATCATCTTCAAAGTCTTCATCATCTTCATCGTCATCATCCTCATCTGTGGAAGAGAAGACAAAGGTTACACAAGTTCAACTACAACATCTGGAAATGATACAACAACACAAGTGTGTAGTAGCACACACACGCACAAATGTCCTCTTTATTAACTATACCTTCTCTGAACACATTTTAATAACTACTTTAACATAGGAGAAATGTTTCCTACAACAAGAGGCTCGTAATGGAATAAAAGGTTGTTCGAGGGCTTGTGTGTTACAAGGCTGATGAGGAAGTGGTGAAAGTCCAATTTATATTTTGGCAACCAAGTGTCATCTGACAGACGCAGAAAATGACGCAAGGTCTAGTCTTAATGTCAAGCTGACACGGAGTTACAGCTGCAACTGCTCAGGAGTATCATTCAAGACCAAATAAACCTCTGCATGTCTCTTTGTCCCTAATAAGGAGCCATCTCTGTGTGAGCATTTCACTTTTCATAATATGTGAATATGTTCTAATGTTTATGGTAAAAGGAAAAACCAGTCACGACGGATTACTCCTCAATTTCGAGTTGAATGAGTGGAGGTAATCCATCGGTAGGAAAATGCTCCTTGTTGTTTTGTTCATATGTTATTACTAACATCTAGATCATGCTCCTTTTAATATCAGTTAGATGGTTCAAGTTTCACTAATTCCACTGGTTACATTATGGTTCTGGGGGGTCACTGGTTGGACAAGATGTTCAATAATGTAACCTTGGGTATGTGCTGGCTGAGTGTAGGGAGAGTGTATTTGTTTATGAATGTACCTGAAGAGTGAATAGCTTTGCTCCTTTTCTGCATCACCTCCATCAGAGCCCCTATACGATGCCAGCCGAGGGGGCCGGGGTGGAAGGAGCTGACTCTGTGTTTTCATCCCTCTGCAAGGAAATGGCACCATCAGTCAGAGTCAAGGCAAAGGAAATAGACTAATACAGGGGTTGCCAAAATTGTCCATGCCTAGGCCCCCTGAATAGCATTAGCTTCTTTGCAAACCCACTGAGTTTGAGGCTTGATGTCAGCCGCTAACCCGCCAGGTTAACACCAGTTTATGATGTCATTAATTATATTTTAACTGGCAAGCAATTAGAAAGGTGAGCATGGCAAATAAGGTTACAATATGTTATGTTGTTACCAGAGGAGGCTGGTCCATTGAGGCAGAGGAGGTTGGTCCTCCTCTATTTTTGAGAGGCAAAAGGAAAATTTATTTTTTATTTAAGAAAGAGTAACTGGTTGAAATAAATCATTACCAAATCTCAGTATAATTTATAAAATATTATATATGTATTTTATCATAAAAAAAGTTTGTTTTTTGGAAGAAAATCCACTTAAAACGGCTCAACTGCGCCGCCAGCAGGCTCAGGAGACAGAGCAGGCTGTGTGAGGAGCAGGGAGCAGGAAGGTGGGGGCTCTACGGAGGTGGCAAGATTTTTACTTCCCTAACTGGCCTCGGGGCGGGATCTTCTTCCATTGACTCAATGCATTTAGGATGTCTTCATCCTGACCTGTGATTGGCTAAGACACGTAAAATGACATCATGACGGAGGAGGCTCTTCTGTACCAATCAGCAATCAGAACACAAGATTGACAGCAGGTTGGTCCAATAACAGTTCCCAAATTTCATTCTCACATTTATACAGCTGTAAACAGGAAATACCGCTATGTATTTTACAGCTTTCACTACCAGCTATGCTCGGACAAGAAATATGGAGTTTTCAGCGATATTGGAATCGGTTGGAGGACATAATGTTAGCGGCACGACCGGGACACAATACGGAGCAGCAACGAAGTTGTTTTGTTGTGATATGCTGCTGTCGTGTAGTTACTCTGACAGCTGCATTCGCGTTGACTGTCACAACGGTAACCTGGGGTCGAGGCGCGGAAGGAGAAGATATTTAGCGGCACAACAGCGGGACATAATACGGAACAGCAACGCACTTTGTCTTGGGCGAGTGTACTAATGAGTGTTGTGTGATGTGCTGTGCTGTCCTGCAGTCTTTGTAAACTGCTGCGGTAGCGTAGTGGGTAGAGCAGATGGCTGGCATGGAAGGCGATCGTCCCAAGGGGGGCGGCGGCGGCGAATATCGCTACTTTTTTTTTTTTAACACGTTAGTTTAGGCGGCAGCGCTGGAAACCCTGTGATCAGAAACCCTTTGTGGACTCTGTGAAGACAGACGGGAGTGAAGCCGACCTCTCCTCTGCTTCAGAGAGGGATAGCCTGGCACTGTCGGACCTGGCTCTCTGCTCCGTGTCATGGTCCTGATGTCAAAGTCACTGCTCCTCTCATGGTCCTGATGTCAAAGTCACTCACCTGCTCTCATGGTCCTGATGTCAAAGTCACTGCTCCTCTCATGGTCCTGATGTCAAAGTCACTCTGCCTTGTGGCTTTACAAATTCTAAAGAAAAGGTGAGTACTTAATAGTTCAATTATTTTTTTCCTCAGTGTTTTTTCCAATTAGGTTTATGAAACTGACAAAGTTTGATTTCTGCTCACTCTGCACCTCTGATGTTGTCAACAGGATCTCTGCTCCTCTCATGGTCCTGATGTCAAAGTCACTCACCTCCACTCATGGTCCTGATGTCAACAGACTTTTATCATTTAATAAAATGTTTTTTTTAAAGAAGTCTTGTACGTCCATTGTCTTTGTATTAACTCATATTAAATCGTATATAAGAAAGTAGAGATAGGTAGTTGACTAAAATAACCACATGACCAACCGTGGACTGGTTTTCCTTCCTCCCCTGTCCCAATTCCACCCCAATTTTTTCAGTCAACCATGCCCCGACCACTGGTTGTATACAGATTATATTTTTATAATAATGCTCTAAAATATAATAATTCAATTTTTATTTTTGAATGAATTTCATTTTTTATTGTTTATTATTTTTTTTTTTTTTTTTTTTTATTTTTGTTATTGCATTTGTTTCTCAATCGTCCCTGTCAAAATTTTGCTGAGGACCCCCTCCATAAACCACACCTGCCCCGGCACCGCAGGATCAGGAGGCCTCAGCCCCAACTTTGAGGCAACCACCAGTATCAATACATAGTTGATTGGACCAGTTGAGGTGATGATATGAATGATTGCTGACCGGGTTTAAGGGGTCTTGCTGTATAAGAAAGCACCACAACGGAGGGTGCGGCGCCGCTATTGCAAATAAAAAAAAAAAAAATCGAGGCGTGAGTTAGTGGAGAGGGCTGCAGGGCGGGTGGGGGGGGGGACAGAGAAGACGCGGCGACACTCTGGATGGGGGTGTAGTCGGAGGTCCGGAGAGGGCTAACTCGACCCCGCTCCCCTGTTTGGGAGTGGGGGCCTCGTGGGCCTCGAAGCTGTGGTGTGGTGAGAGGGCCACCTCTGGGATGGACGAGGTGGTAGGTTCTGGGGACAGAGAGAAAGAAATAAAAACTTAAATAAGTCTTTATAACTAGAAAGGGGTTCACCGTGCAGCATTAAAAAAAAACATCATGGTTAAGAATTTACTCATATTTCATATGTAGAAAAAACCACTCCATGAAGAAGAACAGCTGGAAGAAACGTGGGGGTGGTACAGCACAATCTGTCCAAGAATGCTCATCAGTTTTCCCCAACTCTTTCTTGTTTTTTTTTATTAATCAAAGCACATGCAGCTTATTCGAATTAAGCCACAGGGGGCAGCCTTCTTCCCCCATGTAACTGGTGTTTAATTTTCTGATGGAAAAATGAAATTCATAATAAAATCCCTCATAAATTTCGTTTTACGGGGGGGGGGGGGGGTGGGGGGGGTGGGGGGGGGGGGGGTGGGGGGGGGGGGGGGGGGGGTGGGGGGGGGTGTGGGGGGGGGGGGGGGGGTGGGGGGGGGGGGGGGGGGGGGGGGGGGGGGGGGGGGGCTGGGCACTTCAGTACCCCGATTTTTTTCCAATCGGGCGGGTTGTTTAAGTACCAAGTACCGAATTTGTGTTTGGGCCGCGCATGTAAACAACCATTTCCCCCGATTTCCAGAAATCGGAGATAATGCTCATATCCCTAGTTGTTGAGAAACCCGATTTTGCTTGCCCGGAGAACTCCCGAAAGAAATCAGGATACTGGAAGCATTGTAAAGCAACAGTACCCGAATTATCTGAAAGCTGCTCAGTCCAGCTGGGGACGTAACGGCCGGCTTTACCATAATGATACGTTTACGTACAAAATTGGCGGCGACAAACAAGACGCGCATTCTGGAGCGACGAGGAGGACTATTCAGTTTTTTTGTTTGTTTTTTGTTTTTTTTTTTTTTTTTTTTTTTTTCCATGCGAGAAAGTAACTGTGTTAAGATCCCCAATGTCTGGCGGTCGGTTTATCCAAACGACGGCTGTTTAAAAACAAGGTTTATGGCTACGTCGTTTTTTCGGAGGAGGTGAAAGCTTCCCCGTGTGTGAGCTGTGA
>NW_028220224.1:0-5276 GCF_045865225.1 Trachurus japonicus | reverse complement strand
TATAGCTGCTGCGCAGCGATGGGTCGGGTCCGGGCTACTTTTGGGCAAATTTAGGCAATTCTGAGCAACAAACAGGAGAATAGGAAGACAGGACAGTTGACCTTATAATGTTCAATTTGCATTAGTTGAGGATTGAACCCACAACCTCGGGAACCAAAGACCGTTGTCTATCGCACTGAGCTACTTGACAAGTGGCATTCAACAGTGGCTTCACAAATTGAGTAAGCCATTCACTGTCGTGTAGGCAGATTTGAAACCACAGTAAAAAGAAAAATCAGTTTTTGAGGTAAAATAATGATATGTATTTGTCAAACATCTACTATGAGTCTAAGATGTTAAGAGCTTTCGCACATGGTCCAGTCCAAGCTATTTGGATCATCATCGTCATCATCTCCCTTGCTGGGTCTCGAACTCACAATCTCTGACACCAAGAACCAGCTCTTAACTCGCTGAGCTAATTGGCTGGTAGTGAGACCTGCTGTGTAGCTTCATTTATCCACTCAGGTGAGTCAGTGCCCGGCAGCTGTTGTCAAGGCAGATTTCAAAAAGTATCTAAACAAAAATCTGTTAATACATAAATTGCATTTAGACAGCAAAACAGCTTGAGGACATGTGACATCTTGATCTGTCATCATCATCCTTGTCGGGTCTCGAACTCACAATCTCTGACACCAAGAACCAGCTCCTAACTCGCTGAGCTAATTAGCTTGTAGTGAGACCTGCTGTGTAGCTTCATTTATCCACTCAGGTGAGCCAGTGCCCGGGCAGCTGTTGTGATGAAATGGTCAAAATGTCAATAATTCAGTCATCTAAACAAAAATCTGATAATACATAAATTGCATCTTGACAGCATGGAAATGTTGGTGATTTGTTTTTAATGATAAGTGTTTTGCTTCATAAGAGAAAATATGATGTTTATAAATTCCACTCTCACATTGACTGCAGTTGTTCCCATGAGAGCAGAATTCAAAATGTTCTCAAAAATTCCGTTTTTGAATTAAAATTCTGATATTTGCTAAACTTCATCAACCATGACTCCAGAATATTCTCATTTTTTTTCAGGAAGTTTGAAAATGTATTTAGCAAGAATTTGATGGTATATGTTTATAGTACTGTTTACAGTCAAACGTTTTCATGCACTGTAGGCTCAATTTTTGCTTAATCAAAAATCCGAGAAACAAGTTTTGTGGAGGACGGTCTGGAGATGCTCTGTAGCAAGTTTGGTGACAATTGAGCAAAAATTGTGGAGGAGATACATTTTAAAAGTTTTACAGTTATTGAAAAAAACAGAGTGATGGACTTCATAATTTGTAATAAGTTTAAGTGGACAAAAGTTTTAGCAGTATTGAGGCTACATTGTGGTGAAGTTTCAACACTGTAGCATCTACCGTTGGTTTGGTAGGAATTTTTAAAGTTTTTAAATTTAAACGCTTATTGTGCCCCCCCTAGGAGGGGGGGGCACATGTCCTTGGAGTTGAGTGCATCTGGCATGGGACTGAACCTTTGTGCAAAGTTTGGTGAGTTTTCGCCCATGGGAAGTATGACTTCCTTGGAAGAAGAAAGAAAGAAGAAGAAGAAGAAGAAGAAGAAGAAGAAGAATTCCTAGGAATACAATAGTGTCCCGGCAGCTTAGCTGCCCGGACCCTAATAAGTGTGCAAAGTAAAAAGGGAAAAGCTTTTTTTTTTTAGAAAAAGGGAAGGAGTCAGTGGATGAATGCAAAATGAAGAGGAGTTGGAGAGCCAGAGTGGTGTAATGAATAGAAATTAATGGAAAATGGGCGGTGTTACAGTATTAGTGCAAAATTTTAGATAACAGTGTCTAGGTTATGTTAGGTTAAATCATATTACAAACTTCCATCAAAACCTCATTAATTCAGAGCGAGCACTGGGCCAAGCTTCTCTGAATCACAGAGGTGCAGTGTGTATGTGGCATCTATTCTAGAGGCTCATTGTTATGGCAGCTGCTAAGGAGCGTATGCACAGAGCAGGGTCCTCGGTGCAGCTGTGGCAAGCTGAAGTTGTTCTGACCTCGCTTAAATCCAGAGGAACAGCACAGAATGGGACGATAATTACATTTTTAATGTTGTTTCTAGGTAAAAGCAGTTCCTGCTCGTGTTGCGTGGCGAGAGTTATGATTCACACTCTGGTCTGTATTCATTCTTTAGCCTTTCTTGGGTGCTTTGCAGATGGGAAATAACACACAAACCCCCGGTGACAGTGTGAGCAGGTGACGCCGCATGAGAGCTGACAGGTGCTGGCAGCCTGTTTCTCCCACGTACAGCACGAGCAGTGAGGAGGGAGAACATAGCTTGATTCATTTTGCTCAACTTTACAGTTCTTCTTTTGAAGGTGAAGAGAAAATACCTCTGATGTGAAAGATTGAGCCTGTTCAGGAGTGAATGCAATCAGTATGCACACCGTTTCTCTAATACAAGGAAAGCTATTACCAAAGTCCATTCCTGGTCTTGTTACATTATGTTAAAATTGTCACAAAATTGTAACATTGATGGTTACTCTTTGACAAAACTGCCCTGGTTTACAGCCCTGACTATGACCTCTGCTTTGTCTTGTTCCCCAATCTCGCTTCCTTTACTTCCTGTTTGTAATAACACTTATAGTACAAAATGTCCCCAGAATATTCAAACTCATTTACCTGCTGTATGTGCTGTTTGACATTCAGTGTTCAACTACTGTAGCAGAATGTATTTTTATTGGCTAATTTAGAATGCACAAATTACACTGACTCCCCAATTATAACCCCTGCACATGACTTTATAATGTGTCTTAAACACAATTAATTAATTAATTAATTAATTAATCCACTGTTCAAAAGCCCATATGCTGTTAAGGTCCATGATAGTTTGGTTGTCAGTGAGGCTGGAAGGGTCCACCCCCCACACGTTCTGAATTTCTACACTTGGCCTTCAAAAACTCTGAATACATCTTGTCATGTTTTTTTAGTTGGCAACAGGGAAGCAACAAGTAAATCCTCCTGGAAGTCATCTTGATAGATGGATCGCTCACAGACAAGTAAAATGGCCCGGTTCTCTTCATCTGTGGACTCATCCACTTGAATGGCGTGCCACGGGGACTCACTAAGCCTTTCAAACAATTGCCTCTCAACATCCTCTGCAATTTCATCGAGTCTCCTCTACTGTGTTAGCAGAGAGGGCAGCATGCCCAGCCTTGTTAGCTGCCATTTCCCCCAAATGTTTTGAGCATTCATCCTCTGCTGGTAAAAGAATTAACTTCTCCCTGCTGAAAAGCTTTTATTTTGGCAGATCAACTGGCCACCACATACACACCTAGAACAGAGTCATTAATTGAGGATCAATTTCTACATTTCACTCTTTGTATCTTTTTCACCTTTTTTTGTTTGGCTGTCCTGAAGTAGCTTGGATAGAGTTATAACCATGTGACTGAGCAGTACCATGAGGTTGACAAACATCAAACGAGGAAGAGGGAGTAGAGGAGCTTGCATATGGGCCTTTGCACGTGGAGAAGGTTTTTTTTATGGATAAGAGGTGAAGAGACTGGATGAAAGAGTTGATGTAGAGCTTTATAAGGGGTGGTAAAAAGATAGCCTCGTAAACCAGTCTCTCGTGGAAGTGCATTTCATTTCATTCCGAGGGAGAGTCTGGCCTCATCCCCATTCTAAGCGTTTGGACTGAAACCCTCAGAAGGCCGAGCCAATCAGCGTCGCCCGCTGTGATTGACACAGCACGTTGGCCAATCAGGGACCGACTGGTGCAAAGCCCCGTCACTACACCAACTTGCTGATTGGCTGAATTGGGTTGTCTGTCAACGACTATAAACCGTCTTTGCTACTACTCCCCCCCAGCTCCCGCCCACCCCAAACGCTTGCAGGGCGGATGAGGCCAGACTCTCCCGAGAAATGAAGGCAAGGCAAGGCAAGGCATCTTTATTTATATAGCGCATTTCATACCAAGGCAACTCAATGTGCTTTACATAAAGACAAAACATAAAAAAAAAAAAAAAGAAAAAAAGAAAAGAAGCATAAGACAGAATAAAAACAAACAAAACACTGAAAACAGAGTTAAAAGCAAGAGCAAATAAAAGTAAAATAAAAGAAAATAGATAAAGTTTTAAGTTCTCAGCTATAAGCACGTGAAAAGAGAAATGTTTTTAACCTGGATTTAAAAGTGCTTACAGTTGGGGCTGATTTCAGTTCTGCTGGTAGTTTGTTCCAGTTGTGAGCAGCATAGCAGCTAAATGCTGCTTCACCATGTCTGGTCTGAACTCTGAGCTCCACTATCTGACCTGAGTCAGTAGGTCTCAGAGCTCTACTAGGTTTATACTCTACTAACATGTCATTCATGTATTCTGGACCTAAACCATTCAGTGATTTGTAAACCAGTAGCAGAACTTTAAAATCTATTCTGTAGCTGACTGGGAGCCAATGTAAGGTCTTAAGAACCGGGGTGATGTGATCTGATCTCTTTGTTCTGGTTAAAACTCGAGCTGCAGCGTTCTGAATGAGCTGCAGCTGTTTGATGCTTTTTTGGGGGAGACCAGTCAGAAGACCATTACAGTAGTCTAGTCTACTGGAGATAAAAGCATGAATCAGCTTCTCCTGATCAGTTTGGGACATAAAACCCTTAATTCTGGATATGTTTTTAAGTTGATAAAAGGCTGATTTGGTGACTGATTTGATATGGCTGTTGAAGGTCAGATCTGAGTCTATCAGCACGCCAAGGTTTCGGACTTGGTCTTTAGTTTCTAAAGACAGTGACTCAAGATGTTTACTGACAGCAACCCTCTTCTCTTTATTTCCAAAAACAATGATCTCAGTTTTTTCTTGATTTAACTGAAGGAAATTTTGGCTCATCCAATTTTTGACTTGCTCTAAACAGTGACATAATGACTCTATTGGACTGCAGTCATCTGGAGACAGTGCAAGATATATCTGTGTGTCATCTGCATAACTATGATAGTTGACATTAGAGTTCTGTAGAATTTGACCCAAAGGCAGCATATACAGGTTAAACAGAAGGGGTCCAAGGACTGACCCCTGAGGAACTCCACATGTCATAGCCACTCGATCGGATTGATAACTACCAATGGTCACAAAAATAACTCCGTTCCTCTAAGTAGGACCTGAACCATTTTAGGACTGTCCCGCTGAGTCCTGCCCAGGTTTCCAACCTGTCCAGCAGTATACTGTGATCCACAGTGTCAAACGCAGCACTGAGATCCAACATGACCAGAACTGACACCTTGCCTGAGTGAAATGAAATGCATTTCCGCGAGAGGCT
>NW_028220223.1:0-4823 GCF_045865225.1 Trachurus japonicus | reverse complement strand
TTTTTTTTTTTTTTTTTTTTTAAAGTATATTTTTTGGCTTTTTTCATGCCTTTATTAGATAGGACAGTTGAGAGTGTGACAGGAAATGGGAGGCAGAGAGCGGGGGAATGACATGCAGGATAGGGCCGTCCGACGCGGGACTCGAACCGGGGCCGCCTGCAGCGAGGACTACAGCCTCAACACATGAGGCGGGTGCTCTACCAACTGAGCTAAACACCACCCCGACTCATGCTGCTTGTTAAGGCCACACATTTAAAACTTGATATTATTTAAAAAACAACTTCCCGTCAGTGTGACATGTTTTTCTTTTAGTTTTTTTTTTTTTTAGCAAAAGTTTGCGCCTTCTTCTTCTTCCTTCCACTTCAGTTTTTATTCCTTTCATGTGCAAATGCAAAAAAAACCCCTTCCTTGCTTTTTTTTCTGAGTTGCATGATGAAATATTTTTCATTCTCCACCGAATTCAACCAGAAACAACATATTTTTCACACATTTCAAATTAAAATACAAGAGGAGGAAGGAAGGTTGTCCTGGATATTTGGCCTGGGTATAAATCACTGTCACTATAGATGTGTGGTTATATTATACTGTCAGATAAGTTGCACCTCCTTGCTGACCCCCATCACACACACACTTGCACACACACACACACACACACACACACACACACACACACACACACACACACACACACACACACACTGTCAATCTGTCACCACAGCTCTGACTCATCTCCCTGTTGTGATGGATGGGCAGAACACAAACCCAGTTTCTCTCTGCAAACCTGAATCCATCCCATATACATAGTTTATATAAAAAACCTCACGTCACAGTGACATCGTCTCTCTTGCTGTCTGAGAATTTATGCCCCTTCATCCAAAATACAGATTGTTTTTTTTTTCCTTTTTTCTTGTTTTGCCCTTGTGCCCTGATTTGCGAGCAGTCAACGTATGGGCCTGTCATTTTCCAGTATGAAAAAAAACAAAAGCAGTGTGAGCTTGCATTTCGTGTCAAAGAGCTCACACGCTGTCGCTGCTCGCCGTGGTATTTCTCAGTGTCTCCACCAGCGAGACACCGTCGAACAAATGTCAGGTTTTCATAACCTTTATTTTTTCGGGGGGAAAAGGGGGGATTCATCACCAATAACATGTTGCGGCACATTTGAGCCCAGAAGCTGTAGACTTTAAATGAAACCTCTGAAGAAAATGGAGGTTTATGTCTTGATAGAGAGCTTCTGAATGTTGCATTCAGGTACTGTATTTCTGCCTCGTCACATTTCAGAAATATCCCTGCACTTTTTTTTTCTTATTATGTTGTTCAAAGCATCATTTATCTCCACAGTGAGAACAGCTGTGATGGGTCAGGTAATGTTTTGGGCCCAGGTGCAGACAAAGGACCCATTAGGAGCGTTGGGAAGGTATTAATTAGATAAATAGTGGAGTGAAGGTTGCAGGTTGGTGAAGAGTGAGGATGCAGGAAGCTGTGACAGGAAGGGGAGGAGGTGGGATTGTCGTCTTGGCAGCTGAGGAGGGAGCGTGGGTTTGAGTTCTGGTCCCGGAAAACTGAGGCACGGGGAGGAAATCATGTTAGAAAGAAGCTCAAGTGATTATTCTAGAGAGTTATGGTGCGTTCCAGGCAGGCTTTTTAACCCGTAAGTCACGACTTCAAGTCACCAGTTACGAGTTTGTAGCGTTCCAGGCAAGTTACGAGTTACGAACTGGGAACTGGGAGTAGATCGATCTAGCACGAGTTCACAGGTGGGAAGTTACGAGTTTGACTGTACGTTCTAACGGGTAACCATAGGAACAGGTCGAAAAAATACGAGTTACGGGTTGCCTGGAACGCACCATTAGGAACCAGGCTGAGTGGTTGAGACAGTGAGAGAGGAGTTGATTGTCTTCAGGTGTGCAGGAAGCAGGAGTCAGGAGAGTTTAGCCACGCCCACAACACTTTTACACAGGTAAACAGCTTCCAGTCAGTAGCTGGGTTTCCATCCAAGTCGTATCGAATTTAAAAGCGGATTTTGTGAAAATGCGCAAAAAGCAAAGCGAATTTATGCCCGTTTCCATTCATTAGTGTTTTGCGATTAGGAGGAGTGCACCGTGAGATTACGTCATAAGAGAGTGTGAATGTATCCAACAGTTGACACTCAGCTGACACTCAACATCATGGACAATTTACGTACTTTCCGGACTATAGACGCACCTGTATAATCCGCACCAGCTACATTTTAAAAGAAAATACATATATAGGCCGCACTTGAATATAAGCTGCAGGTTTTCATGTTGTAACATGAGATATTTACACAGAAAGACAGTAGGGAACTGTGACAGTCCGCTCGCTTTTCCGCTGTTTTGGTTACGCTCCTCTCCTGTCACAGGGCAGTGGGACTGGTTTTATTGATTGTTTTGTTGTGTATATTTTAGTAGAGATTTTATGCATGTTTTTATTCTCTTGTGTGTTTTAGTTACATTAACTGTGTTTTCCCACTGCCTGTGAACCCACCATCTTGATTAAATGCACTGCACCTGCGAGGCTCTCCTGTTCTCCTACAGACCAATCATCGGCGGAGGAGGAGGGCCCGGACCGGAAACAAAAGACCGCAGAGCACCAGAACACAGAGAAGAGCTTGGCTGGAGAAGTTGCCACGGGGAGACCGGACACTCGAGTCGGACGAGGAGAGAGACGAGAGGAAATCCAGACGTTACGACGTGTAACACTCGCAGCGGCAGGGCTTTAACGCTCTGCCTCGTGTGTGAGTACCCTTTTGGGATATTAGTAACGTTCTGGTGTGGAGATCGCTAAGAGAGCTTTGCTCATTTTGAACGTGTATACTGGCAGTGATCTCGTGTGTTACAGGTGGCCCTCCGAAGAAGGACGAGGCGCTGCGCACGAGTCTCCCCTCCAATCCCACTCGCCTCCAATCCCACTCGCCATCCCGGTCTGGCTGAATCCTTTTTAAACAGAGACTGCTCGTTTTATGGATTTTACCCCTGTTGGCTTTTAAACCCTTTTAACTGGACTACAGCTGTTTTAGAGGGTTTTTATCAACTGGGTCTTATTGTCATTTTAAACTGTAAATAAACCTTGTACATGCATTGGCATCTGCGCCCTCTGTTTTATCTTCACTGACAGTGTGCTCCCACCCGATCGTAAGAATCTGCAAATAGTCCATAAACATTTATTATTCAATCTTTATTCACTATCCACACCTTACATCAGTTTTGGCGTTGTCGGCAGGATCGGGTTTTAGAGCACCTGTAGTGATCGAACAGAGAGGCCACCATGATGATGCCAGTGTATCCTGGTGCCCCTTGGTTGCCAAAGTTTAAGGGACCAGGTGGTGATGTAAAATACAGTGACTGGAAAGAGCAAATACAAGGATACCAATTGGAAAGAGACTTTGAAAAGAGAGATCATGGAAGATGTGAGACTGCAGATGTCTGGCCTCACGCAGGAGCTGCTGAGGGAAATAAAACCACTTCTCCAACCAACCAGCAGGATGACACAACCCCCAGTGAGATACAGAGACTCGTGATGTTGCAGGGACTGGCAACATTAAAGTGTGGGAGAATGTCACAGGGCAGTGGGACTGGTTTTATTGATTGTTTTGTTGTGTATATTTTAGTAGAGATTTTATGCATGTTTTTATTCTCTTGTGTGTTTTAGTTACATTAACTGTGTTTTCCCACTGCCTGTGAACCCACCATCTTGATTAAATGCACTGCACCTGCGAGGCTCTCCTGTTCTCCTACAGACCAATCATCGGCGGAGGAGGAGGGCCCGGACCGGAAACAAAAGACCGCAGAGCACCAGAACACAGAGAAGAGCTTGGCTGGAGAAGTTGCCACGGGGAGACCGGACACTCGAGTCGGACGAGGAGAGAGACGAGAGGAAATCCAGACGTTACGACGTGTAACACTCGCAGCGGCAGGGCTTTAACGCTCTGCCTCGTGTGTGAGTACCCTTTTGGGATATTAGTAACGTTCTGGTGTGGAGATCGCTAAGAGAGCTTTGCTCATTTTGAACGTGTATACTGGCAGTGATCTCGTGTGTTACAGGTGGCCCTCCGAAGAAGGACGAGGCGCTGCGCACGAGTCTCCCCTCCAATCCCACTCGCCTCCAATCCCACTCGCCATCCCGGTCTGGCTGAATCCTTTTTAAACAGAGACTGCTCGTTTTATGGATTTTACCCCTGTTGGCTTTTAAACCCTTTTAACTGGACTACAGCTGTTTTAGAGGGTTTTTATCAACTGGGTCTTATTGTCATTTTAAACTGTAAATAAACCTTGTACATGCATTGGCATCTGCGCCCTCTGTTTTATCTTCACTGACAGTGTGCTCCCACCCGATCGTAAGAATCTGCAAATAGTCCATAAACATTTATTATTCAATCTTTATTCACTATCCACACCTTACATCTCCTCCATGTGCATCTGTTTACATACGAAGCCGGTGAAAAATCAATAAGTTACATAACGATGTTACGGCGTGTGTTTGTGTAGTCTTAACCGTCATAAACAAAAGATTATGGGTTACGGAGCGCGTTTGTGTTGCGGTGCAGAGAGGAAAGCTGGGAGACCGGGGCGTCGCTGGGTGAAGTCCAGCAGCTTCACCCACAAACTCTGCCTCAATTCGCATAATCTGTTTCCATCACAAAAACTCGCATTTCCTTTATTCGATACGCTGACAAATCCACCTCCTCCAAGCGTATAAACTTTTATGCGCATTTACTGCCTTTATTCGAATTTCTGGCGTTTCCATTCAAGTATTTATGCGCATTTTCACAAAATGCGCATAAGAAAAGGTGGATGCAAACCCAACTA
>NW_028220222.1:0-20341 GCF_045865225.1 Trachurus japonicus | reverse complement strand
TTCCGCTGTTTTGCTAACAGCCCTATGTTCCCTCAGCCCTATGTTCCCTCTGGACTCTCTCTACCTATCTGGACTCTACCTATCTGGCCTGTCTAGCCTCTACCTGGTCTTTTTACTAAACTTAACCAACTCCTTTCTTCATTGCCTAAACCCAACCAATGGTGGGACCAAAGGGCTGAGGGAACATAGGGCCTAATTTTCAGTGACAACAAAAGTTAGAAATGAGGGAACATAGGGCTGAGGGAACATAGGGCTGTGGGAACATAGGCATGACCCCACGCTCCTCTCACCCATGTGCATTCGTTTACAACGAAGCCAGTGAAAAATCAATACATGGAGCGGTGGATAACGTTATATAACATATACGATGTTACGACGTGTGTATTTGTGTAGTTTTAACCGTCATAAACAAAAGATTGCCGGTTACGGAGCACGTTTGTGTCGCGGTGCTGTGAATTGGCGATAATGCGCCTGAAAAGCTGGTGCCATGACGGAATCAGTTCACAAAGTATTGAGGGTAATTTCATCTTGCACTACGTTCGAAGTCTGCCTCCGACCTCCCTCCGATTTAAGGGGTAATTTTAAGGGTTTGTAACGCCGCATTATGTAATAATGACGCATTATGTAATAATGTAATAAATCTTCACGTCATTATGTAATAACGCCGCATTTTGTAATAATCTGCCGCATTTTGTAATAAAAATCTTGAACGCAATATGTAATAAACTTTGCCGCATTTTGTAATAAGTTGTT
The DNA here is from genome assembly GCF_045865225.1 of Trachurus japonicus. Taxonomy (NCBI): domain Eukaryota; kingdom Metazoa; phylum Chordata; class Actinopteri; order Carangiformes; family Carangidae; genus Trachurus; species Trachurus japonicus. The sequence goes on along the minus strand of NW_028220222.1, from coordinate 19,588 downwards.
ACATTTTACATCACTTATTACATATTGCGGGTGTTACACTTTTTTATGAAAAAAATGTAATAATTTGGTGCATTATGTAATAAACCACCAAAATGGATGTCTTAATTAGAAAAAAAAGACATTAGGAGAATCAGAATAACACTGACTTTAAGCATACCAGCATGCATGAATCATAAATATGAATTAATTTCTAAAACCAGTAGGACGGTCAAATCTATCTATCTATCCCACTGACCAGGTTGAGCACCCAGGTTGCTCAACCTGGGTGCTGAGGGGTGCGCCACCAGATGCGCTTTTCTCCGTGCCGCTCGGCAGGCGCCTCGGCCCCTCAGATGTGTGTGTGTGTGGGTATGTGTATCATGTGTAGCCCGTATGTGTGTGTCGCCTGTGTGAATGTGTGTGTTAAATCTCGCTCGCGCTCTGTTAAGACGAATAAACAAATCGCTGCAGAGCACGAGCCTGGCACAGAGGTGCGCGCTCTGGCGCATCTGTTAAAGGAAACTGGCTCCGCTCCGCGGCTATTTCGCGTCCGACGTCTATGTTAAGCACATGTTTTTATTGATATTGTAGCGTCAGACCCAACATAACTATACAACAACATAACACAAACTTTATCAGCTCTCACTTCTTCCTCTGCACCACCTCACTCACTCACTCACCTACACACGCACACAGGACCCTCAAACTCACCTTTCAGTTGTGCAGTAGTATTATTAATAATGAGCGATGAGTATGTAAAATAAAAAAATGTATTATAAAAAAAAACATGACATCATAATACACACATGGAGAGGAGAGTTAAAAGACCATCATACTTTTTACTGGACTTCAATCGACCAAGGGAAAGTGGTATAATCTGATATTTTAGATCGGAGTTTTGAAAAAAGCGTCAAATCATCCAGCCCTCTCCCTCACGTATTTTACCCGGGCGGCGATGCACCATTCTTGGGGAGCGCTCTGGCAGGGCCCCCTCTCTGGTTCTCCGGGCCTGGAGCTTCTGGGACTGGTTCTCGTTTTACAGCTACTGCTTGCAGATGATTATAATTTTTCAGTAGTAATGTAAATGGATCAGCTGGGCAAATTTTGATAAAATGTTAAATCTGGTGAAAATCAGAGGCAAAATCACTTCCAGCATCATCAGCCCGATGAAATCCCACAGCTCGACCCCCCCCCAGCTCGCCCCAGCTGCGGCTCCGGGGGCGGTGATCCCAGCCGCCCCTGCCGCTGCTGAAGCAGAGCTGGACCCGGCCTGGAGCTCCAGTCGGACCGTGGTCCATGTCATCCCTCCACAGACGAACATGACCCGGGCGTATTATTGTCGGTGGGCAAGGGGGGAGGGAGAGACGCGGAGCGGTTAGCATCCGCGTGGGACCCGCTGTCGGAGGAGACCGCTCTGCTCAGCGGGGAGGAGGAGCAGCGTGTATTATTGTTAATGTTTTTTCTAATTAAGACATCCATTTTGGTGGTTTATTACATAATGCACCAAATTATTACATTTTTTTCATAAAAAAGTGTAACACCCGCAATATGTAATAAGTGATGTAAAATGTAACAACTTATTACAAAATGCGGCGAAGTTTATTACATATTGCGTTCAAGATTTTTATTACAAAATGCGGCAGATTATTACAAAATGCGGCGTTATTACATAATGACGTGAAGATTTATTACATTATTACATAATGCGTCGTTATTACATAATGCGCCGTTACAGGGTTGAAAAGCACTTCCCCTCCCTCTTAAAAGAATTGGGACACCCTACCCCTACATGAGAACGCGCAAAACCGAGTGCTAGGGTCAAAATCAGTGGGGGAAGTGGGGGAAATGGGACAGGGCCAAAGTCTATGTCAACAGGAGGTTGTGTTGAATGGATAGGAGTGATGTCTAAAGCCCATGTAAAAGTGTTGTCTTCATTGTTTTGTATTATCTGCAACTGTTCAATAAAGTTATTACTGTAACGATGACAACACAGATTTTCGAATGCTGATACAATCCTAATTTCAAAGCTAATATCTATGACTTTTTATAAACCAAATAACCAAGTGGCTTTTTTTGTTTTGCCTATATCTAACCAAACCATGACCATTATTGTAATAATTTCTCTAGTGACAGCTTGGATGTGTATTATTGTAACGATAGGCCTATTACAATCAAGGTGGCTGCTGTTCATGAGACATACAATCAGAGCCTTGAAAAGCAATATAGGTTGGAGAACTGTGTAAATACAGTGCATGAGAAAGTCCTGACCGCCACATCAGTGCGTGTTTGCTCACACAGAAAACCAGTGGTGTGGGTGGTTTGACTTGTTGTTTACCTCCTGCGGTTCTTTTCCCTTTTTATGTTTCGTGCTCCGGCTCGGTGAACTGCTGCTGCGTGAAGCCACAGGACCAGACAGCTCTTCAGTCTCTGTACCAGTTCATTACGACCGCTGTGCCGTACACTGCAGCACTATATAAGTCTATGTAGCTGCACATGAGAGCACTTCTTTGGGGTTTATTGTTCTAATCAAAATATGAAATATTGACTTCCTGGTGTTCTTTCTAAAGTTGTTGTGGTCAAAAAACTTTTGATAATAACTCCAGGATCTCACCTCACCTGTCATCTCCCTCAGGCCAGGTTAATGCCCCCCAAAACAGCACAGGAGATGGTTTCTTCTGCTGCTGCTGCTGTGTTTTGATAGATGTCTTGCATTTCCCACACAGAAACCGACCGGACTGATCCTTGGGAGCAGTTTGTCACTATTAGTTGAGATGCTAAACAACAATCCTCCACTTACCTGGAGGAGAAACATCTCCAGTCAGCAGAAAAATGAGCCAATTTCAGCCACGTAGGCAGAAAGTCAAGTTTTTCGTTTATAATTTCAGGTACACTTCACTTATTGGAGGAGCTGGGGAGGGGGGAGTTTTCAAACACAATGCAATTAAGCTGAGGAATTCCCACCTCGCGCTCTCTGTCAGTCTCAACCTCCGTCTCCAGGTATGTGCGACTTCTTTTACCACAGTTTATTCTTCTTCTCCTCACTCCGCAGGGTTTCCCAAAATGCATCTGTCAACTGTTCTATCCTGCTTCCCACGGTGCGATGCATTATTCACAAGCCCTACATTTATCATTTGATGTTGTTAAATTAATTTGACAGATTCTGAGGCAGGATATACATCGGTGGCATCGGCACAGTCGCACCCAGGAGCCATTTGTCACTAGATGCAGAGTTGGAAAGTTTTTCACAGGTTCCTTCAGGGACTCGAATCTGAAAACTGAAGATACTTAAATAAAACCAAAACAATAGAAAAGTTTTTAAATGACTCGGAGCTGTTGGCCGACAGATGTGGATGTTTGTACGGGTCACACCACAGGGCGAAACGACACTTTTCCTCCAGACAGTTTTAGTCGCCACTTTCCCCGTCTGTAATTACAGTGTCCATCACACATAAGGAGAGTACCGCTGTCACCGCTGACTCCACTAACACAGACGTATAGGAAGCTGCGTCGCTAAACGGGCACTCTAATTACCCACTGCCAGTCTGACCAGATACACTGTATGAACCTTAGGTCTATCACACACACACAGCCATAGGAATGAACACATACAGACATTCACACACACATACTACCAGACACCCTCTCATTAGCCTCATTAGTGGATGTTCACACTCTTGAGAGTTTTTTTTAGCTGGATTCAGACACCATCTCTCCTGTCAGTGCTCACTACAACAAACTTTGGAGCCGTAGAGTTGCATCCTAATTTTACCCAAAATGCAAATATAATATATTGAATTTCTAACACATGTGCTTTAAAGCAATTAAAGCATAAACTTAAAAACTGTCAATTGAAATCTCAACTCTTCAAACCATCTCCATGACGTCCAGCCAGAGACTCATTCTCCCACGCTTGGCTGCACCACAGGAAGTCCTTCAAGAATTATTTTTTAGGCGGCATTTTTTACCATTAATTGAACAGAACAGTAAAAAAGAAAGGAAAGCAGCACAGCAGGGAGAGAGACTCTGGGAATAACAGGGAGTCGAACCGGCGATTAAAGGGATAGTTCACCCTAGAATGATATTTCACTCATTATCTACTCACCCTCATGTTGACTAAGGGCTGGAAGAAGTTTCAGAGTCCTCCGTCCCTTCTCTGAGTTACAGGGGGTCTTAGCGTAGCAGTGCATTTCAAGGCAACGGTTGTAAAGGGACACCAGAGCTCTTCGTAAAAAAACACACACAAAAAAAACATCCAAATACCTCCATGATGCTCGTATGTAATGTCCGTCTTGTGCTGAAGCCCCAAATTGCGTAATTGTCCCGAAAAAAATTAAATAAGTCCACATTCCAAGCATGTTTGTAGCATTAGCTCTGTGTCTGTTGTCCGGTCTTCCGCTGCCAGCGCGCATGCGCAAGGTTCGCACTGAGACCGACTCGAGTCTCAGTCTGGTTGCGCATGCGCGCTGGCAGCGGAAGACCGGACAACAGACACAGAGCTAATGCTACAAACATGCTTGGAATGTGGACTTATTTAATTTTTTCGGGACAATTACGCAATTTGGGGCTTCAGCACAAGACGGACATTACATACGAGCATCATGGAGGTATTTGGATGTTTTTTTGTGTGTGTTTTTTTACGAAGAGCTCTGGTGTCCCTTTACAACCGTTGCCTTGAAATGCACTGCTACGCTAAGACCCCCTGTAACTCAGAGAAGGGACGGAGGACTCTGAGACTTCTTCCAGCCCTTAGTCAACATGAGGGTGAGTAGATAATGAGCGAAATATCATTCTAGGGTGAACTATCCCTTTAACTGCTCCTGGGCAGACTGTGCCAATGGGACCTGCACAAACATACTGTAAATGGCATGCCAATGGCATGTAAATAACTAGCCTAAGTATAATTTATTCATTAATTACGGGATATATTTTAATTTTCTATTTTTCATATGCAGGGTTATCTTTTTTTGACAGGTCAGTAATAAAATATTTCTGATTCTAATATCGAGCACATACAAATACGTAGCCTTTGTCTATGTGCACATGTTTATATTGTAGTGTATGTAAACACGATACGTATATAAATACATATAAACACATCAAAACCTATCAGTTTATGTTGACATTATGTTGTCCTGTTAAAGGGATAGTTCAACATTTTGGCAAATTGGCCCATTACCATAATCCCTATAGTTTTAGGAGTAGGTTTGTTACCTTTATTTGTTGGTGCAAGCTATTTTTAGAATGGCGGAGCAGAGCCGCGAGCTGCCCAGACCTACGCTACAGAGGCTAATGGGATTTCTTCAAACTCAAGGTAAATTCATGCAAAACCGCTGATGCGCGTTCCTGTCGGCCGCAGTTTTTCAGCAAGCAGTCTCTGCATTTGCCTCGAAGACAACGCCATCTGGTAACGTTCTGTTATTATCTCATAGCGTGGTGAATGTGCAGGTCACAACTTGTCCACCAAAGCGTTTTGGAGTTGTTGGATTGTGTATTTAATGAGTTTGATGAGGAGAAATCCCATGAGCCTCCGTAGCGTAGCACTGAGCAGCTCACGGCTTTGCTCCGCCGTTCTAAAAATAGCTTGCACCATCAATTAAGGGTAACAAAACTACTCCTAAAACTATAGGGATTATGGCAATGGGCCAAATTGCCAAAATGTTGAACTATCCCTTTAAAAAAATAAATAAAAACAAGCCTTTTTTCTGCAGCAGCTTATTTGACCCATAGTTACATTTCGTTGTTAGGTGACATCTAGTGGCCGTAGTGATTATGACAGAAGAAGAGGGTGAAAAGTGACAACGTATAGACTGATTCGGCGACGTCACCGGAAATCGAACGGCCGCCATTACTGCGGTGACAACTCACAGTCAGGCAGCTGTTGGCTCTGTGCGCGAAGCGGGCGTTTGAATGCAAGTGGACCTTTTCTCTTCCCTTTCTCTTCTGCGAACATGTCCAGGAAGGCTGGGAGGACATGTGCCGTCCTCGACTGCTCTAATATCAGCAAAACACAGCCCCTTACTTCAGGAGGAGTGTCCGTGTTTAGACCGTAACGTTACGTGCAGCGTGTCAGCAGCAGCAGCAGCAGCCGCCAGCGACGCAGTCACAGCTGACCTGTACAACCTGGCTACTCTCCCTTCTCACCGTTACCTTCACATCGTGGTGACAGTCTGTGAATGTCTCACTGATCCCTTCAATATGATGTGATCATGGTCGTCTAAAAGCTAGTGTAAAATATGTCCGACCCATCCGGAGTTCAGGTAATTTTGACCATAAATCAGAGACCTGTAATTGACGTTTTTTCTGATCATCGGAGGCCAGCTGGTCAATAAAATATTCTTGAATATCTAAAACAAAGCAAAAGTTGTTGTTGTTTTTATAATCTTATTCATGTAGCCTGTCCACATGATTAAATATCCCGCTGCTGGCTTGCTAACGTCAGCACGCATAACGTACCGGTATGTTATTGTTTATGATACAGTCTCTTATCTCCCTGTTACTCTAATCTTTCCTGCTAATCGCTCAAACAAATGATTAATTACTAAATGAATATTGGTATTCATGTAAGATACCTTAATCAGTTACTGGGGGGCACTAAACATCACAAATGCAGCCTACTTATGATGCTGTCATAGAGAATCAGTTTACTATGACTGACACATGTCACCGCAGCAATGGCGCCGCCGCAAGATGGCGGCATACACAAAACGTTCTCCGAATTCGTCTATAGCGAAACACAGTCAACACAAGGTAGAGGTTAGGGTGGACGGGTGCGCTGATTAAACACAGGAGTGGACGAATGTGGTTTGATTTGTAACCATGTAACCATGACAACAAAGATCCTCATATTTTTTGTGTGTGAATTTAGCCGAGTAGCTACTACTTATTTTGACCAAAATCACAACCCATTTTTTTCCCCTGAACCCATAACCAACCGTTATTATTGTAACCTTGACAATGATTGAATCGCTCTGCAGCGGCAAGTTTATTATGGTAACCACGGCAACCGTGAGGAGATGCTCCTTTTAGTCCTTTCAGATTAAAATCATGCTCTTTAACTCAGAGTTTCCTGATTGTCCTTCAGGTATTAAAGATAATGGTAGCACTACATAATACGGCCCGCGACTTACAGCGTACCTACCGCTCTCTTGCCGCGTAGGTTGCCGCTTATTTCACACAAGTACTGAGTAACTGCAGCTCACTTTCCCCCCTGTTTCCCCCGTGCATTTACAGTGTAACTAGGCTGCGTCTTAGCGCGTAACTTACATCCTGCTTCACACCAACTTCCACAGAAGTACAGGGTAACTCTCGCTGTTTTACAGTTTAACTAGGCTGCGTCTTGGCACGTAACTCCTGTCCTACTTTACACCAAATTACACAGTAACTCTCGCTCACTCCGCCACTAATTACCCCGCATTTTACAGTATAACTAGGCTGTGTCTTAGAGCGTAACTCCCGTACAATTACGTCCTACTTTCCCCGGACTTACAGTGTAACTCCTGCCAGGTACATTAGAAATTAAATAGTCTACTGTACAATATGAGCACAGTTGCAATCCATGTTTTCCAAAAGTGTCAGCAGCGACATTTCACCTCTATTTCAGAGATTTATTATTCATTATTTAATTGTATGGTTTGGAATAGGTGAGAAATGGGTATAGAGTGTGGACATTTTCCAATACAGTAACAGGCTGGCTGGTAGCAAACTTACCTCTCTAAAATGCACATCTATGAAAGTCTAGTTCTGTCATCCAAGGGCAAAACACAAACTATACAGTAATACATCCACAATAATGAGTCATTCGGAGAGTTAGAAAATGTTTTTATTATTTATTAACCAGAAAACACATGACACATCCACATCCATGATCATTCATAAACTTTAAGTACAGTAGTTACCCTACTGTAAGTGAGCACTGTTACCCCTCCTTAGTCTGCACCTATACAGTAGCTGTCATGCACCTACACACTACTTGTCTTAGAGTTACCCAGTAAGTAGAGGGTAACGGGCTGTATTATAAAGTAATGGCTGTTACTCCCTCCTTAGTCTGCACCTATACAGTAGCTGTCATGCACCTACACACTACTTGTCTTAGAGTTACCCAGTAAGTAGAGGGTAACGGGCTGTATAATAAAGTAATGGCTGTTACTCCCTCCTTAGTCTGCACCTATACAGTAGCTGTCATGCACCTACACACTACTTGTCTTAGAGTTACCCAGTAAGTAGAGGGTAACGGGCTGTATTATAAAGTAATGGCTGTTACTCCCTCCTTAGTCTGCACCTATACAGTAGCTGTCATGCACCTACACTGTACTTGTCTTAGAGTTACCCAGTAACTAGAGGGTAACGGGCTGTATTATAAAGTATTCTTTGTTATTCCCTCCTTAGAGTGCAAATACACTGTAATTGTCCTGCAACTACAATGTAGTTGTCCCGGAGTTACCCAGTACCTACAAAGTAGCGGGCTGTATTATAAAGTATTCTTTGTTATTCCCTCCTTAGTGTGCAAATACACTGTAATTGTCCTGCAACTACACTGTAGTTGTCCTGGAGTTACCCAGTACCTTCTACTGCAGCTGTAACTACTGTCTAAGTAGAACCAGTAAGTTAGAACACAGTTTGTTTCACGAGATAACATCATCTGAAAGTACAGTAATACAAAGACAAAACTAACTGAAGTGTCCCTGACATCATAAAATAACAGATTTCTACTGGCTTTTGTTATTTACATTAAAGTTCAGTTTTGTTCCTTCTGTTATAAACTGTTTCATTTAGTTTTGATCCATCTGTCTGGTCCTTCTAGGTCTAAAATAGTCAGTCAAGTCAGTTTCATTTGACAAAATGTACTTTCTAAGTTAGAAGAGTCAAGTTGAAAAGATTGTTGTGATACTACTATCACACCAGAGTGTGACACTCAGTAATGGAGAATGGATGGGCTCCTCCATAAAAGGTGATCTTGATCTTGATCCAGCTCCTTGGGCCAAAGCAGAGATCAGGGTCATGGGTGGCGTGCCATCTCCCTCGTCAGGTACCATTTTCATGGCATCTCAAAAACCTCACCTGTGTAGAAACATAATTATATATTGTATCATCAACTTCATCACATAAATGCATTACTGTAAAACAAAGTGAGAAAATTAATAACTTTGAACGGTACAGTTTTTCTCATCATGGAATACTTAATCCCGGTTTTACCTTTCACATCATAAATCATTAGCCTTTTAAACCATAACTTGTGATTTTTAAGCATATTAATCAATTACAAATTATACATATTTTTTTCTTTAACTATTGAGTAAATATTTTAACCATTTAAAAATCTTCAATTTTACAAAATCAATGCTATGACCATACTGTTTCACAACTGTAGGCTGCACCAGTACATTATTGTTACTCTTGACTGTATTCATCATACCAGTCATTACCAACAGTAACGTTAGCTAATGGAGCTAATGTGGACAGTACTAACACAAATACAGTTCCCGGTTAGCGTGGTTCAGGGGAAAACACACACTATTATCTTTAGCACAAGCTAACATTGCTAGCTGCGTTAGCATAGCTACTTAACTCACCAAGAGGTTGATAACGCGGTCAAACTGCCGTCGCACAGGTCCTCGGTTCATCCCTCTCGTCTCCCGGGGTGTTTGCTCTGTGTTTATATCAACATATCACATCGTAGACATTGCATAATTTCCCTCATTTCTCCACTTCGTCTCCTCCTGTCGTCCCTGCGGCGGTGTCAACAAGCTCCGTCCTCGCTGTGAGGTGGGACTTTCTACCTTCTCAACAGGCAACCAATGACAGGTGAGCAGCTTCTGGTCTGACCAATGACAGATGGTCAAAGGTGAGTGACTGTGATTGACAACTTATTTCATCCTATTTGATTCTAACCTGTCTAATTACGCTGCTCATCATTGATCACATAAGTTGTCAATCACAGTCACTCACCTTTGACCATCTGTCATTGGTCAGACCAGAAGCAGCTCACTTGTCATTGGTTGCCTGTTGAGAAGGTAGAAAGTCCCACCTCACAGCGAGGACGGAGCTTGTTGACACCAAGGGGGCAGTTGTCGGTCTGAGAAGTGAAGCTCACTTCCGCGTTCAAAAAACTGCAATCCCCTCGGATTCCTCTGGGGGCTGGTGTCAGAAGGGAGCATTCCCCATAGACCCCCATGTTAAAATCGCCGACTTTACATCCTCAGTAAACATGTTAAAAGCCTGGTGTCAGAACGTTTTTTCGTCTCAATCGATAGTTTCTACCCCCGCACACACTCTGAGGGGGGTGAATTTTTTTTTAACTCTACAGTTTTACTGTTATTAGGTTAAAACTCTAGCCAATCAGGGCGCGGAAACATTGAGTGACAGGTCCGGAGCGGTTCGGAGACAGGCTGCTTCGAGGCCAGTGGGCGGGTTCTCGGCCGGCCAATCCAACATGGCGCTGTCCAGGCCGCCATATTTGAGTCACAAGAACGACTCCCCAAAACCAATGGGTGACGTCACGGACGCTACGTCCATTCTTTTTACAGTCTATGGTTGACACCGCCGCAGGGACGACAGGAGGAGACGAAGTGGAGAAATGAGGGAAATTATGCAATGTCTACGATGTGATATGTTGATATAAACACAGAGCAAACACCCCGGGAGACGAGAGGGATGAACCGAGGACCTGTGCGACGGCAGTTTGACCGCGTTATCAACCTCTTGGTGAGTTAAGTAGCTATGCTAACACAGCTAGCAATGTTAGCTTGTGCTAAAGATAATAGTGTGTGTTTTCCCCTGAACCACGCTAACCGGGAACTGTATTTGTGTTAGTACTGTCCACATTAGCTCCATTAGCTAACGTTACTGTTGGTAATGACTGGTATGATGAATACAGTCAAGAGTAACAATAATGTACTGGTGCAGCCTACAGTTGTGAAACAGTATGGTCATAGCATTGATTTTGTAAAATTGAAGATTTTTAAATGGTTAAAATATTTACTCAATAGTTAAAGAAAAAAATATGTATAATTTGTAATTGATTAATATGCTTAAAAATCACAAGTTATGGTTTAAAAGGCTAATGATTTATGATGTGAAAGGTAAAACCGGGATTAAGTATTCCATGATGAGAAAAACTGTACCGTTCAAAGTTATTAATTTTCTCACTTTGTTTTACAGTGATGCATTTATGTGATGAAGTTGATGATACAATATATAATTATGTTTCTACACAGGTGAGGTTTTTGAGATGCCATGAAAATGGTACCTGACGAGGGAGATGGCACGCCACCCATGACCCTGATCTCTGCTTTGGCCCAAGGAGCTGGATCAAGATCAAGATCACCTTTTATGGAGGAGCCCATCCATTCTCCATTACTGAGTGTCACACTCTGGTGTGATAGTAGTATCACAACAATCTTTTCAACTTGACTCTTCTAACTTAGAAAGTACATTTTGTCAAATGAAACTGACTTGACTGACTATTTTAGACCTAGAAGGACCAGACAGATGGATCAAAACTAAATGAAACAGTTTATAACAGAAGGAACAAAACTGAACTTTAATGTAAATAACAAAAGCCAGTAGAAATCTGTTATTTTATGATGTCAGGGACACTTCAGTTAGTTTTGTCTTTGTATTACTGTACTTTCAGATGATGTTATCTCGTGAAACAAACTGTGTTCTAACTTACTGGTTCTACTTAGACAGTAGTTACAGCTGCAGTAGAAGGTACTGGGTAACTCCAGGACAACTACAGTGTAGTTGCAGGACAATTACAGTGTATTTGCACACTAAGGAGGGAATAACAAAGAATACTTTATAATACAGCCCGCTACTTTGTAGGTACTGGGTAACTCCGGGACAACTACATTGTAGTTGCAGGACAATTACAGTGTATTTGCACTCTAAGGAGGGAATAACAAAGAATACTTTATAATACAGCCCGTTACCCTCTAGTTACTGGGTAACTCTAAGACAAGTACAGTGTAGGTGCATGACAGCTACTGTATAGGTGCAGACTAAGGAGGGAGTAACAGCCATTACTTTATAATACAGCCCGTTACCCTCTACTTACTGGGTAACTCTAAGACAAGTAGTGTGTAGGTGCATGACAGCTACTGTATAGGTGCAGACTAAGGAGGGAGTAACAGCCATTACTTTATAATACAGCCCGTTACCCTCTACTTACTGGGTAACTCTAAGACAAGTAGTGTGTAGGTGCATGACAGCTACTGTATAGGTGCAGACTAAGGAGGGAGTAACAGCCATTACTTTATAATACAGCCCGTTACCCTCTACTTACTGGGTAACTCTAAGACAAGTAGTGTGTAGGTGCATGACAGCTACTGTATAGGTGCAGCGTAAGGAGGGAGTAACAGCCATTACTTTATAATACAGCCCGTTACCCTCTACTTACTGGGTAACTCTAAGACAAGTAGTGTGTAGGTGCATGACAGCTACTGTATAGGTGCAGACTAAGGAGGGAGTAACAGCCATTACTTTATAATACAGCCCGTTACCCTCTACTTACTGGGTAACTCTAAGACAAGTAGTGTGTAGGTGCATGACAGCTACTGTATAGGTGCAGACTAAGGAGGGGTAACAGTGCTCACTTACAGTAGGGTACTTACTGTACTTAAAGTTTATGAATGATCATGGATGTGGATGTGTCATGTGTTTTCTGGTTAATAAATAATAAAAACATTTTCTAACTCTCCGAATGACTCATTATTGTGGATGTATTACTGTATAGTTTGTGTTTTGCCCTTGGATGACAGAACTAGACTTTCATAGATGTGCATTTTAGAGAGGTAAGTTTGCTACCAGCCAGCCTGTTACTGTATTGGAAAATGTCCACACTCTATACCCATTTCTCACCTATTCCAAACCATACAATTAAATAATGAATAATAAATCTCTGAAATAGAGGTGAAATGTCGCTGCTGACACTTTTGGAAAACATGGATTGCAACTGTGCTCATATTGTACAGTAGACTATTTAATTTCTAATGTACCTGGCAGGAGTTACACTGTAAGTCCGGGGAAAGTAGGACGTAATTGTACGGGAGTTACGCTCTAAGACACAGCCTAGTTATACTGTAAAATGCGGGGTAATTAGTGGCGGAGTGAGCGAGAGTTACTGTGTAATTTGGTGTAAAGTAGGACAGGAGTTACGTGCCAAGACGCAGCCTAGTTAAACTGTAAAACAGCGAGAGTTACCCTGTACTTCTGTGGAAGTTGGTGTGAAGCAGGATGTAAGTTACGCGCTAAGACGCAGCCTAGTTACACTGTAAATGCACGGGGGAAACAGGGGGGAAAGTGAGCTGCAGTTACTCAGTACTTGTGTGAAATAAGCGGCAACCTACGCGGCAAGAGAGCGGTAGGTACGCTGTAAGTCGCGGGCCGTATTATGTAGTGCTACCAAGATAATAATAACCTGTAACGAAAAGAAAATCACAAACAAATGCGGTTGAATAAGTTTTTTTTAAATAAACTTGAACATCTGCTAACAAACAGTCTTCAGTGTTTTTATCTCTGAACAATTGTGCTCTGCTTATCTACACACATCTGCGCGCACACACACACACACACACACACACACACACACACACACACACACACACACACACACACACACACACACACACACACACACACACACACACACACACACTGTCTTTTTCATGGCAGATTAGTCTAAACCACAGAAATACTCAGACTTCTGCTCTGTATGGTTCCTTCTTTAATCTCCAGTGATGTTCAGGATAAAGCTGAAGAGATGTTGTTGTTGTTGTTGTTTTGTTGTCGAGATCTCACCAAAACATGTCAGATTGGTGTGTATCTAATATACAAAGGGAATTGTTGCATGAAAGACGTCTTGTGTGTTGAGTCTCTTGATCTGAAAAGCTTCACCAAACCCTTTTTTCCCCCCTATATCTCAGAGTATGTATGGTGGTGTTATTTTTGGCATTTCCTATCAGTCCTCTTTCTATCCTGAGGCATAACTTCAACTTAAACATCTTATCATGTGTCCTCATCTCAAATAGAGGGAGATAAAGAAAAAAAAAACATTATCTCCTAAATTTCTTATCAGCCCTGGACCAGGAAACTGTGGAGGAGATGAGATGGAGGTGGAACATCCCAGAAAAGGAGCAAATACATAGGCCTACTTTGATTTTAACACAATAATCTAACATCCTCGTGTTTTTTGTGTTAAAATATCTGTATTATGACTTTATTTAAACTCTCACAACACAAGGTCTGGTTGTGGTTTAGGTCTCCATCACCCAAACCAAACCACAGATATTTCTAAGCATCCTTTCATATTATTGTTTGAGACCAGGATCCAATATTTCAGAGCCTTTCTGTTGGAAAAGATGTTTTTTTCTGATAGCTACAGTTTCCCTCTGTTGCCAGAATAATTTGCAGAAGTGTCAACAAACCGGTGCCAAAATAGCTACACAGCCAACATCACCTGCTCTTTAGTAGCAGCAGAATTCAATATTACAACTAATGCAATAAAAACTCATACAATGTGCTAATTAAAAACGAGTCTGGGTGTACAGCTCATATATTGTTTAATAGCTGAAAAAAAAGAAAGGAAACTGCCAAAGATCTTGGACCAACACCTGAACACAGACGCTCTGCCAACATGGCAGCAGAAAGGCAATAAAAAAGAAAAATTATCAATTAAATCAGGAATGGCTGAGGAATTGATATTAAATGGAACAGAAATGAAGCCACATGTTTGAGGTCCTGTTTCTGTTTCTGTTATGCATTTTCATTTATATTTTTTTTCAGTCTCCATCCATTTATAATATTTCTATAGCATAAACATAAATTAAGTTTTTTTTTCACTTCCATCTTTACTTATGAAGAGAGAAGCTCAAACCACAAAATACTCATCACAGAGCCAGGGTAATACTACGTCTTGGCACTGAAACCTACATGTGTTGTATTTTGAAGTCATTATTTTCTTTTTTTTCAACCTACATTATCCACACGACGCTGTGTGGTACAAATTGATTTGTTTCTCCTCGCTGCCTCCTAATCTCACTGTTGGCAATTTGCCTTGTTTTACATTTACATTTATATTTACCAGAGACCATTTACATCTTTTAAGCAGACGAGCAGCAGCAGCAGCAGCAGCAGCAGAGGACGAGGAGGCAGTGGTGCAGTTCCCAAAAGCGTCATTTACATTTCCTGTCAGTGTTTAAAGTTATCTTCATTAACCAGACCAGACCCCCCCACCCCCCCAAAACAAAAATCAATACTTCATCAGAGCTGTTTGGACGTCGTCTGTGCAGCAGCAGTGAGTGTGCAGAATTTCAACCACATCCATTTTTATAAACTCTCTCCAGAGAAGACGAAACACATGAGTTATACGTCTCTGTGGTGAATATTGATCATCAGAGCAGGACTCCATTTGGACTTTAGGAGCTCTCATATTTGTCGTCTAATTTATTTTGACCTAAAAATTAGGTCGCACGACGTCAGTGTGCAGCTTCGCTTCAGATTTCTACAGTCAAAAAATGTCTGCCTGTTGCATCATGGGAGAACCAGGACATGTCGTCATTTTTTCTTTTGTTTGTTCATTGTTTTATTTCTCTTTTCATTCTGCTTTGCATCATTTATTATGTCTTTTATCAGGGTTTTTATTTTTCTTTATCTTTATGCAGGCCGTTGCAGCACGCACAATTTCATTGCATAGGTGTCTACACAATGACAGTGTGATTTTATTTATTTATTTATTTTTAAAAATGGGGCAGTACATATTCATGAATGTTAAAAATGTAAATATGTGAGATTATAGCCACCTGGCTAGTTTCCATTTTAATATGTTGAATCTTTAATCTTGCATTTTTATTGCGGTGTCCTGGGACGATGCAGTGGAAGAGGCCTATGAATGAAAGTCCCTGAAGTACGCTGAGCTAACAGCTGGCGCCGCGCGGCTGGAAAGCCCAGATCGGCCCAGTTGAGGTTGGCTGCAGAGGCTTCCTGGGAAAATCAACCATGAACCAGCCAGGATCAGATTACACAGATTCAGGCTGTTTTTATCATAATTTTGCCATGTCCGACAATTTTTTTGCATTTCTTTGCCTAGTTAACATCTCCTACAAAGTAATCCTTGATGTTGACCAATAGGATGACAGAGCTCCGACACATTGTTTACACAAAGCTACGTTAGCTCGCTTCATGTGCACACATCACATTCTCTCTGAAGGACAGACAGTCATACTGTCCTCTTCACAGCCCCAGGAACGGCTCCATAATTGTTTTTCTTCCTTTTCTTTTTCGTGTCTAAGCTAAAGACTGCTATCATCACACATACCATAGCGCTACAGTAACCATGATCGATAGTTTGTCGTTACGCCCTCCCCGCTGAGCCTATGAACCTGCACAGGGTCGTGATCATCGGGGTGATACTTGTAGTTTTACCAGTCTCCCGTCCAAGACACGACAAGAATGTATGCCACTGTGATTGTTTAATCTGAGATGGTGACCATAGTGAAAGAAGTGTAGTCTGTACCCGGCTTTAGGGGCGTGGGAATCTGAGGCCAAGCCCAACGTCAAGCCATCACAGACCTATCCAGTGCTGCTGAGCTGGCAAGGCGGTGGCTTTTGGTCAAGAAGAGGGAAATCATCTGGACCCGAACATGACAGCACCACCACCACCCACCCCAACCCCTTCCATCTCCATCTCATCTTCATCTCAGTAGGCGCACCAGATAAGGGATTGTTCCACCCAGTCTTATGCAGAAATAAAAAGGGACCATGATTATTAATGAACATCAGTAAAATACATTTGTAGCTACATATGCTGGAATTAGCATGACTTCTAATTTGCATCCACTCACATTGCAGGTGACAGATGTTAAAACAGTACAATACGAATGCTAACAATGACAATATGAAGTGCATGATGTAAAGTGCCTTGTTTATGTGCAAAATGTGTAAACAGGTACAACAGTGCATGCATAAGCATAAGCACCTTGTAACTCTGGTTTTGAAAGACACTTTAGAAAGAATGCTGCTGATTCCCATTAAATCCGTCTGACCTCAAATCTACATCATCATGTTTCCTAAAAAAACAAAAAAAAAAGATCCTCTTGATTTATTTTACTTTGAATAAATCACCTCCACCTCCATACATCTCTCACCCCTCAGGCAACTTCAGATTCTATACTTCCCTCCCTACTTTTCCTGTAGAGACTTGCCTCATTGCCCCAGTTTCCAAAAATATGAAGATCTAACATGGCAGACGTGAACACCATGTGAGCGCTGTCTCTGTTCCCTTGCACAACCCAAACACCGTGGGGAGCTTCAAGACTCCCACGCAGAAATCTTTCAAACCTCCATCTCTGCTCTGTCTGTGCACATGCAGAACATTACAATGCAGATCACACATGTAAACATGCAGCACTTAAACACAACACGCTCAAGAACTCAGAGGCTGCAGATTGATCAACAAAAAAAGAAGAAGGGAGATTCCAGATGTTTTGGTGAAAATTGTGTTGTTTTGTATTCATGTGTGTAAATGACAAAGAGGTGAACTGAGACAATGAAGGCAGGAGAACGAACACACGCAGACACAGTCATGTAGACGCATTGCAGATGTATGAGCTGAGCAGCTGACGCCATCGCTGCCATCATGTCTCTGCAGCTCTGGGGCTTCAGCAAGCTTCTGTTTCTGAGCAGAGCTTTTAACTATTCCCCCAGACTTTTGTGTCTTGGGATAGTGTTTCTCTTGTTTTTTTATATTTTATTTTTTTGAGTGAAACCAGCCGACGCAGTGCGGCCGGTCTTTTTCCACAGCGTGGTTTTCTGGGATGCTCAGAGGTCCAAGAGGCGGCTGTGGAGGAGTTCAGAGCGCCACTGATATAATACGTGTGTAGTGTGTGTCTTTTAATGAACAAAGTTACTCAGTGTGGTAGAAAACCCACTGATAATTAACCCTCACTCATAATTAACACACACACACACACACACACACACACACACACACACACACACACACACACACACACACACACACACACACACACACACACAGTTTCAGTTCAGTGTTGTAGAGTTCTTTAGAAATGCAGAAAAGCTTCAAAGAGGTTTTACAAGCCTAAGTTTCATCTCATTATTGGGAATTTCTACAGTCAAAATCATACCAAACACACACACAAAAAAACCTCACTTACCCACAATGCTCTGAACCCAAAGGTGTAATGAAAAACCATCTGTTGCTCCTTTGTAGGAGCAACATGGCCCCCAGCACCAGGTCTGCAGCCCTGCTCACAGCAGCAGGAGTTTAACTCAGTGGGAGCAACCGTGACACAAGTCTGAACAGCTGAGGAGCAACAGGAGACACAGAAGAGTCAAAGGACTTTACTCAGTGTTGTTTAAAGAGGAACTATGCAAGATTTTTACCTTAATTAAACAGCTTCAGAGTAATAATGATGGTTAAATAACTTGTTCCAGGGAGAATGGAGGCTCTCTGACTTCCTCCTAGCGTCTCTTGGCCGAAAACCAACCTTGTAAGATCAGAACCTCTCGGTGCCTTCTCGCTGGCTTCGTACGACAGCGATAATATGCGCTCACGAAATTGTAGGGGGAGCTCTGTAGAGAAACAAGCAACGAAAACAGCGAAAAAGCGACCGGACTTTCATAGTTCCTCTTTGACTGCAACATGAGAAAAGAGCTTTAAAGTGAAATTCCGGCGTAAGTGTAAACCATGGTCAAACACACCATAACACCGAGTTAGACCCCCCCTCGAGAGATCAATTTGCCCGACCGCTACATTCACGAGATCCACCAACTTCAGCAAATACCGCATTATCGCCACACACGGCGCTGTCCGGATCCACTGTCTGACCGCAAC
The DNA here is from genome assembly GCF_045865225.1 of Trachurus japonicus. Lineage (NCBI taxonomy): Eukaryota > Metazoa > Chordata > Actinopteri > Carangiformes > Carangidae > Trachurus > Trachurus japonicus. Next base: position 756 of record NW_028220222.1, on the reverse strand, counting down.
CAAAACGCCACCATTTGCCCAAAATAATGCTCAGAACTGCACCAAATGTCATCAATAGTACACACAGGGTCCCAGCACGTAGTACGAGTTGTCAAACATCTGCTAGCTTTGCCTGTTTTCTTTAGCAAGGAGATGCAACTCAACTCACCTACTTCTCCTCCGGGAGCCGCTCGTTGGTGAGGAAGCCCTGACGAGTCGATCACCGAGTGCACCGGAGTTCCGCAGCTCAATCAACAATTACCTCATGGAAATACAATCAGAGTTTTTTTTTTTTTATCTTGCATATCACTTTATAACTATTATTATCGAGTGCTGGCCACGATATAGGCGCAAATGAGCATTTTTAAGAGCTGCGGAACTCCGGTGCACTCGGTGATCGACTCGTCAGGGCTTCCTCACCAACGAGCGGCTCCCGGAGGAGAAGTAGGTGAGTTGAGTTGCATCTCCTTGCTAAAGAAAACAGGCAAAGCTAGCAGATGTTTGACAACTCGTACTACGTGCTGGGACCCTGTGTGTACTATTGATGACATTTGGTGCAGTTCTGAGCATTATTTTGGGCAAATGGTGGCGTTTTGGTTGCGGTCAGACAGTGGATCCGGACAGCGCCGTGTGTGGCGATAATGCGGTATTTGCTGAAGTTGGTGGATCTCGTGAATGTAGCGGTCGGGCAAATTGATCTCTCGAGGGGGGGTCTAACTCGGTGTTACGGTGTGTTTGACCATGGTTTACACTTACGCCGGAATTTCACTTTAAAGG
>NW_028220221.1:0-35328 GCF_045865225.1 Trachurus japonicus | reverse complement strand
GGCAGTAAGACAGAATTATCAATCCATTCATTTTGTGTTTGAAAACATAAAGTAGATAGCTGTAACTATTAAGGCATGTTGAATCAATCAGGAATAAATAACATGATAACAAAATAATGAATAATGATTTTAACATGAAGAAATTAAATAAATAATATAATCAAATAAGTGACATTCATGTAAAAAATGATGTCACTATTAAACCACATTCACACAGATATCAGTCTAGATAGATGATGACATAAGAATCATTTAAATAGGGTCCTTCAGTTTCATGGAATCTTAATTAATACAAACTCGTCATATATTAAAAGATACTGCTCACATTCCTAATTCCACAAAGCTGCTGTAACAACTGCTATGGTTAAAAGAAAGCTTGTTTGGTGGATAACTGCAGAGGAAGCTGCAGTTGTTGTGTTTGTAGTTGTGACAGATGTAGCTGTTGTTGGGGAGGATGTGGTTGTTGTAGTGGCAGCTGTTGTTGATGCAACTGTGGTTGTTGTTGGATCAAATGTGGTTGTCATTGGGGAGGATGTGGTTGTAGTTGTGGCAACTGTAGTTGTTGTTGGCGTAGCTGTGGTTGTCATTGGGGAGGATGTGGCTGTAGTTGTTGTTGTGGTAGCTGTGGTTGTCATTGGGGAAGGTGTGGCTGTAGTTGTGGCAGCTGTAGTTGTTGTTGGTGTAGCTGTGGTGGTCATTGGGGAGGATGTGATTGTAGCTGTGCCAGCTGTACTTGTCGTTGGGGAGGTAAAAATGTATAATTTCGAAAAGAGTGTTGCAGCTGGAACTACAAGAGGGTAGTAGCTAACGTTAGCTAGCTAGCAGCTAGTTGATATTGCTCTGGTTGATATTACATGAGAAAAAAAGCAATCTGTAATTATTGGCATCTGTAAATGCAATTGTAGGGTGTGAGAATTGTGTACCTAGAAATAACTAAGTTTGGGCTTCTTCTAGAGGGGAAAGTTGCTGAAGTTAATGTGCTATAACATCGAACCATCTTGTTTATTTTCTTTTTCATGCATGATAGCAGCTAGTTAGCAGACAGGGATCCCGCACAGCCTGCCTCTTTTACTGTAGCTGCTAATGTGTTAAATGGAAACACAATGTGTTGTTACGTAGCTAGCTAATGTCAGTACATAGAACTAAATTCAAAAGGGGTCATTCATTTGATGATCTGTGGATTGCATCGTTTTCACCTTTTTCACCAATGATGGAGAATGTCTCTATGCCTAAAAATTTTGCATGTGTCACTCTTCCGGGCTAAGCCCCGGATGTGTCAAAATCCTAGAGACGCCCCTGTCTAGGACAACTACAGTGTAGTTGCAGGACAACTAGAGTGTAGGTACACTTTAACCTCTTCATGCAGAGGCCATTTTTGGCAATTTCCGCCTGTTTTTGTATCACTGCAATTAAAGCTTTATAACCACAGAAGTAGGGTGAAGTCAGGTAAAATGGGCCACTTTTTGGTAAACGATTAATAAGACCATCAAAAACGCTATGCATGAAATCCATTGATATTGTAACGTCCAGACGACAGACCTCTTCCGTGCTGGTTTATCACTTTTATTCAGTTACGAACACAGGCTACTGTGGGCCGTAGCCAACGCCAAAACAACAAACGTAAACAACTGCATGGACTCACTCTTAGCTCTTGTTACTTCCCGAACCTCAGGCTCCGTCACAACACACATACAAGACTTCCCGGGACTCTCCCCAGTTCCCCGCCCCTCCCAGTCTAAACAACCATTGTCATGGGAACTGCAATGAGTGACAGGCTTCTCAGCCGCTAACTATATGTCGCCTTCATGAACGTACGAAAACAGAGAACAACAATTTAACTCAATGATAACATGTCAGGCTGTTACACTACCCCCCCTTCTCAAAGTCCCTCGCCCCCGAGGGAGCAAACAAAGTCTCTCAGATGGGCAGGGGGTCTGCGGTTTCTTGAGGGCCGTGACAGTCCTAGGGAAGGGGGAGAAACCGCTGGAGTGTGGGCCTGGGCAGGGTCAGGAGAACGGAGCAGGGAAGGGGAAACAGGACGAGGGGAAAACGATCCACTTCCTGCGGGGCAGGGAGGGACGCTCGGGCTGCTTGGGGGGGTTTGGTGAGAGGTGAGGGCAGAGTCCTGGATGCCTGGCTCTTGTATGTTGGCTGCGCCCCGGTAGGGAGCCAGCCTGTCTCGGTGTAGTGCGACTTTTCTTCCTCTTGGTGGCAGCTGGACCCTGTACACAACCTCACCCAGCCTCCCTAGGATTCTGCAGGGGCCCACCCAATTACTGTCCAGCTTGGGGCACCTACCCTTCTTCCTTTGGGGGTTATACACCCAGACCAACTCCCCCACATCAAAATGTCGACCTCTGGTGTGTACATCGTAGTTTCTTTTCTGTCTGGCCCCCCGCACTGAGTAACTGTCCTCTTGCAAACTCATGAGCAGACTCCAAGCGGTCTTGGAGCCGTCTGGCATAGTCAGGTCCTGGAGGGTCAACAGGGGTGTCAGGGGGTTTCCCTACCATCATCTCTGCCGGTGACCGCAGCTCCCGGCCCAGCATGAGAAGGGCAGGGGAACAGGAGGTGGAGTCCTGGACAGCAGACCGATACGCCATTAGCACAAGGGGAACGTGTGTATCCCAGTCCCGTTGGTGTTTAGCCGTCACTATGGCGAGCTGCTGTGCCAGTGTACGGTTAAATCTCTCTACTAGTCCGTCACTTTGTGGGTGGAGGGGTGTGGTACGAGTCTTGTGGGAGCCCAGTTTTTCACACATAGCTGCGAACACACGAGACTCGAAGTTCCTGCCCTGGTCTGTGTGAATGGCCTCTGGTGCTCCAAATCTGCTGAACATCCCCTCCACCAGTGCATCCACTATGGTCTCTGCTCTTGGTCTGGAAGGCTGTACGCCTCAGGCCACTTAGTGAAATAGTCCATGGCAGTGAGGATATAGCGATTACCCCTCTCCGTAATCGGAAACGGTCCAAGGACATCAATTCCCACTCTCTCCATGGGACCCCCTGCTGGGAATTGTTGGAGCTGGGCATGGGATCTGTCTGTGGGGCCCTTACGTGCAGTGCAGCTGTCGCAGCAGCGGCAGTAGTCCTCCACGTCCCGCCTATGCTGGCCCCAGTAAAACCCCTGTCGGAGGCGGCGGAGTGTTTTGGTGACCCCAAAGTGACCAGATCCTGGAGCTCCATGCACTGCCTGCAGCACCACATGCCGTAGGGCCTTCGGTACCACCACCTGCCACCGTGTCTCTCCTGTCGCTGGTTCCTGCCAACCCCTCTGCAGCACCCCATCACACAAACGCAGAGCTTCAAACATTGACCATAGGCCCTTTGTGGCGCGAGAACACAGTGAAACCTCTGCCCACAGTGGCCGACGCTGCATCACCAGCCATGTGCGAACTGGTCTGATATCCACGTCCTCCTCCTGTTTCCGCCCCCACTCTGCCACATCCACCTCAGCCAGACCATGGTGGGTTGTCAGCAGTTCTGGCCCCGTTGCGGCGCATCTCACCACTGAGCGCAGCTGTTCTTCCTCTTGTGCCTCCCTTTTCTCACAGTACCGGCAGTTATCAGTGCTACAGGGTCGGCGGGACAGCGCGTCAGCGTTTCCATGGTGTGCCCCTGGTCTGTGAACCACGGTGAAGTCATATGCTTGGAGCTCTTCAATCCACCGTGCCAGCTGGCCCTCTGGTTCCCTGAAAGACATAAGCCATTGCAGTGCAGAGTGGTCGGTTCTTACTGTGAAGTGGAGGCCCCCGAGGTAATACCTGAAGTGTCGCACAGCGCTGACCACAGCGAGCAGCTCCCGCCTGGTGACACAGTAGCGACGTTCCGCCTTGTTGAATGTCCTGCTGTAGTATGCCACCACTCTCTCCCCGTCCGGGGTCATCTGGGCCAGCACAGCGCCAGAGCCAACATTGCTGGCATCTGTGTCAAGGACGAACGGTAGGGCTGCATCAGGTGGGGACAGAACCGGGGCCTCCATGAGAGCTCTCTGAAGTGAAGTGAACGCTGTGTGGCACTCCTCTGACCACAGGAAGGTCTCTCCTTTCTGCAGCAGGCGGAACAGAGGTGCAGCTACACAGGAAAAGCCCCTCACAAACCTCCTGTAATAAGAAGCCAGCCCCAGGAAACTCTTGAGATCCTGCACAGAGCAGGGGGTGGGCCAATCATTCACAGCCTGCACCTTTTCTTTTACAGTGCTGACCCCGCCATTTCCAACCCTGTGACCCAGGAACGTGACCTCACGCCTCATAAAGCAACATTTCTGTGGGTGTAGTTTCAACCCTGCCCCTGCCACCCTCTCCAATACACACCTGAGGCCCCTGAGAGCTGACTCAAATGACTCACCATGGACTAGGATGTCGTCCAGGTATACGACGCACTCCTGGCGGGGGATGCCAGCCAGCACTTTGTCCATCAGTCTCTCAAACGTGGCAGGGGCATTGCAGAGACCAAAGGGAAGGACCTTAAACTGCCACAGGCCCCTGCTGGTGATGAAGGCAGATTTGGGTCTGGCCTCTGGGGCGAGGGGGACCTGCCAGTATCCGCTACGCAGGTCAAGGGAGGAGAACCAAGAGGACCCTGCCACTGCGTCGAGGGCCTCATCAATGCGTGGAAGTGGGTAAGAATCCTTTTTAGTTATTCTGTTGAGGGACCTGAAATCCACACAGAACCGCCACTCATCCTTAGCCTTTTTGGGGACCATAACAACCGGGGAGGCCCAGGGGCTGGTGGAGGGCTCAATGAGTCCCGCCCGTTGCATCTCCTGCAGAGCCTTGTCTGCCACTGCCTGTCTGGCCAGAGGCAGGCGTCGGGGTCTCATCCTGATGGGCAGTGCATCGCCAGTTATGATGTTGTGTTGTATCAGGTCTGTGCGGCCTACATCATCCTCTGCCAGTGAAAAACAGTCCTTAAACTCCAGTAGAAGCCGCCACAGCAGATCTTGTTCACTGGGAGTCAGTCCATCACAGTTCTTTTTCCAAACCTCCCTCACGACCACCATTCTCTCCTCCCCACCAGGCAGTGTGGCAGAGACTGGCTGTGGGTGTAGATCAGCGGCAGATGGGGCAGAAAGCAGGGCAGGAGGGGCTGGTTGTGGGTGTATGTCGGTGGCAGGTGGGGCAGAAAGCAGGGCAAGAGGGGCTGGTTGTGGGTGTATGTCGGTGGCAGGTGGGGCGAGGGGCTGAGTAGGCGGCTCATTTGCGGAGCTGCAGCAGGCCGCTTTGGTGGTCAATGTCTCGACTGTGACTGTGTGGGCCACAGGGCAGCCCGGCTGGGGCGGCCGCCTTGTCATCTGAACCACATGTCCATCTGGAAATGCAAGAGTCCCCTGCTTTGCATTAATTACACAGTCCAACGCTCCAAGAACATCAAGTCCCAGTATACAGTCCTCCAAGTCTGCAACCCACACCGGGCAGCGAACAGACTTTTCCCCCACGCTCAAAGTCACTAATGCCTCCCCCACCATGGGAGCCCGCTCCCCAGTAACTGTCTGAAGCTTAAAGGAGGTGGGAAAAATGGTGATTCTATTTTTCACCACGTCGGGTCTCACCAGGGTTGCTGAAGAACCTGTGTCCACCAACGCGGAGCAGCATATACCCCCCACAGTCACCATGGCGTACCAGCAGTTACCTGCCCAGGTTCGGCCCAACAGCACAAGCCTTTCCACCTGGCCATCCACATCAGCTGCTGGTAGTCCCACGCCCGCTTGCTTGGTAACTTGTGCTGCTTCCTCATCACAAAGAGCCCGGGACACAGCATCAGGGGTCCGCATTGTCCCGATTATGCGGTCCCCGTCCCGTTTCCCTGGTTCGCCTGGGCTCGTGGGCAATGTCTGAGGAGGTGACCAGGCTGTCCACACCCCCAGCAGACCCTTGAGCGTGGTCTAGGTTGTCGGTCCTCTCTCAGAGTGGCAGCCCGCACCAGCTGAGTCAGTTCCCCCACCCAGGCCGGTTCCGCTGTATTGGACTCAGTCCCACCTGCAGCTCTCACCTTTGGTGATCTGTCCATCACATCCCCCGGGGCATCAGTGCACAGCATTTCCCTCTCTGTGGCTAACTCCAGAGCCTCTTGGAGAGACCTGGGGTGAGCCAGTAGCGTCTGGACACGCAGATCAGCTGGTAGGAGGGCCTGGAGGAAATGATCTCGGGCCAGCTCACTCTGGATTGCAGGTGGCATGTGAGCGTAGGTCCGGTGAACCAGTCCCTCGATGTCATTGGCGAGATCCCGCAGCGGCTCCCCATGTCGACGCTGGCGGCTGCACAGTTCAGAGCGCAGCAGGCTAGCCGCGGAGCACAGCCCAAAACGCCTCTTCAAAGCTCCAACTAAAGCATCATAGTCACCTCTGTCATCGGGGCTTAGAAGCAGGAGGCTCGACAAAGCGTCACCAGTGAGACACATGGCCAGCTGGAGGGCCTTCTCTTCTTTGGTCCACCAACCAGCCCGAGCCAACAGTTCGAACTGAGCATGGAAAGCTTCCCAGTTAGCTTTGCCGTCATACCTGGGCGTTTTCATCGCGGGCGGAACGACTCCTCCAACCCTGTCCATGCCCCCTTCCGCCGTCGCTCCACGGCGGCCGGCACGTTCATCGCCGGGGCGGACAGACGATTTAAAGCCCGCCTCAGCAGCCATCTTCACAGCCATGTCTCTCACCCGCTCTTTTTGCTCCGCGGGACTCCATGCTGCTGCTGCGCCATATTGTCCATCACCGTCCTCCTCCCGCTCACACTTGAAATATCTCCCAGGCAACATGTTCTCCCAACAGCGACGTCCGTGCTAGTTGAGTTAGCAAGCAGCAAGCCGACCACAGGCGAAGTTAGTCCGTCACTTCTGACACCAAATGTAACGTCCAGACGACAGACCTCTTCCGTGCTGGTTTATCACTTTTATTCAGTTACGAACACAGGCTACTGTGGGCCGTAGCCAACGCCAAAACAACAAACGTAAACAACTGCATGGACTCACTCTTAGCTCTTGTTACTTCCCGAACCTCAGGCTCCGTCACAACACACATACAAGACTTCCCGGGACTCTCCCCAGTTCCCCGCCCCTCCCAGTCTAAACAACCATTGTCATGGGAACTGCAATGAGTGACAGGCTTCTCAGCCGCTAACTATATGTCGCCTTCATGAACGTACGAAAACAGAGAACAACAATTTAACTCAATGATAACATGTCAGGCTGTTACACTATTTTTAAAAATCGACATAGGTCTCTTAAATGTTTCTGTGTGAAAAAAAAATTAAAAAGTATAATTATTTTGGAATTATGAGAGTTAAAGTATCGGGATATTCCCTCTCGAGGTACGATGAAGGTTCAGGTAAAATGGGCCAGCCGTTCAGTTAAATTGGGCCAAGAGAGAACAACACAGTAATTTTAGCAGAAATCATTTAAATTTTAATAATTAATTGACACTACTACTAAACTACAACACTAAACTTAACATTAACAGTGAATACATAAGAGGTTGAAGACATTTTTTAATCTTAAAATGCATTTTAAAATTACATGATCATGTTGTTGCTATGCTCTTTGTTAGCTGACTATGTTATAGGCTCTTTTACTGTGTGTGTATGTGTGTGTGTGGCATTATAGATGCCATTTTTCCCCCACAGTGCTAATGGCACCATGAGTGGCACTGACCAACCTTGGATATATATCTAACTTTGAACATGTTTTGCACCTTCAATTTCTGTGTAACTTCAGTGTAAGACTGTGTTTTGTATGTGGCCCATTTTAGCTGAAATGCATGGCTCAATTTACCATGATGCATTAAGGTAAATTGAGCCACCCACAAAAAATGCATTTAAATTAAAAATAAGTAAGCTTAGCAAGAATTTTGCATTCTATCCAATGGGGGGAATCACAATGTGTATTATAAATCACATTTTTTATTGTAGATCTGTTTTTTTACGGAGTTATCAACCTTATCAGTTTCAAGTGAAATTTGTTTGCCAGGCCACTTTTCGCACACTTCTCCTCAGCAGGCTGGATATAAAGCAACAGCAACCAGAGACCACTCAAATCAATTGTTTTTTTTCAAGTACAGTTGTAGCAACAATTTGAAATCATTTACAGCCATTGCCTGTTAAAACTTAAAAAGCTAGGAGGCTCAAACCTTAACTGGCTCATTTTACCTGATGGCCCAATTTACCTGATGTCACCCTACTAATCCCACAACTATGGTTTATGGCTTAAATGAAAGACAACCTTTGTCCCTTTACATCTATATGTATAAAATATTGAATTGAGTCATTCCATAAAAAAATGGGCTTCTGAAATAACTTTTTTTTTTGGAAAAAAAAAAAACGAGTTTGAAATTTTTGGTGAAAAGGTGATATATCAAAATCCTAATTATAAAACAGGTTGAATTTTACATATATGGTTCACACACTCCCTGTCCACATGTGTACCAAATTTTAGGTTGATATGTAAAACTACTGAGGCACTATAGAGTTTTTCCAAACAGTGTCCCTTGGCGATGTACAGTGTGCAAAACCTGTCCAAAATTGTCCAATTTGGCTAAAATGCACACTGCAAGATTTTAGTGAGATTTTTTTTTTTTCCAACAGATAACCTATTGGGGCCAATCACATACTTGATGGCTTTTAGGAACACCAGTTACATAAGTAAAATGCCATTTGAAAATTTAATTCATGGGGATGAATATTTAGTGTCCAAAACCCATCCAAACATGAATTTACCTATTTTCGCCTGTATTATATTGTTATTTTCCTTTATAACTCCAGAAGTAAACATCCCACAACCATCAGTGATGGCTTAAATTAACAAGGACATTTGAAATACTTCATTTTTCTTTTATTATTATTTTAATTAAACTTGGGGCAGTAAAAACTCACTTTTTGTGGAGACTTGTATTGCTTACTTGTTGACACTAGGGGGAGAGACAACCACAGGAACCAGCTGGGTGCAGGCTTAAGCTTTGCCCAATCAGGGATCATTATATATCAGGTCACACCTTACAGTCTCTGCTATTGGACCAAAAAGTTTTCACCCCTGTGACTTTGATTGACAGGCGACGAGAGCTGCGCAAAAGCGGGTGCGCAGTCTGACGGAGAATGCGAGTAGTAATAGAACTGCGGAGTTACGTAACACGCTGTGGATTATCTGGTCACGATGGATAAAATCGATCAATGGATTATTTTCGAGCACATGTTCAGCTTTTAAAAAAGGGTAAGCTTGTAATTTTATTCAGTGTTTTAGTGGGTCTATGATTCACAAATGTCCGTCTTTTTCGGCACTCGAAAATGACTTCCGGGTTTGTTTGTGTTGAGTGAGCAGGCTTGTTTAAAACTTTAATGGGGTAAAAACTTCATTTTTGTGCTTTGCTTTTGTTTATATGACAGTATACGATTTTTTGGTGGTGAAAGAAGAGGTGTACATGTCACAGGGCAGTGGGACTGGTTTTATTGATTGTTTTGTTGTGTATATTTTAGTAGAGATTTTATGCATGTTTTTATTCTCTTGTGTGTTTTAGTTACATTAACTGTGTTTTCCCACTGCCTGTGAACCCACCATCTTGATTAAATGCACTGCACCTGCGAGGCTCTCCTGTTCTCCTACAGACCAATCATCGGCGGAGGAGGAGGGCCCGGACCGGAAACAAAAGACCGCAGAACACCAGAACACAGAAGGAGCTTGGCTGGAGAAGTTGCCACGGGGAGACCGGACATTCGAGTCGGACGAGGAAAGAGACGAAAGGAAATCCAGACGTTACGATGTGTAACACTCGCAGCGGCAGGGCTTTAACGCTCTGCCTCGTGTGTGAGTACCCTTTTGGGGATATTAGTAACGTTCTGGTGTGGAGGTCGCTAAGAGAGCTTTGCTCATTTTGAATGTGTATACTGGCAGTGATCTCGTGTGTTACAGGTGGCCCTCCAAAGAAGGACGAGGCGTTGCACACGAGTCTCCCCTCCAATCCCATTCGCCTCCAATCCCACTCGCCATCCCGGTCTGGCTGAATCCTTTTAAACAGAGACTGCTCGTTTTATGGATTTTACCCCTGTTGGCTTTTTAACCCTTTTAACTGGACTGCAGCTGTTTTAGAGGGTTTTTATCAACTGGGTCTTATTGTCATTTTAAACTGTAGCCTAAATAAACCTTGTACATGCATTGGCATCTGCGCCCTCTGTTTTTTATCCTCACTGACAGTGTGCTCCCACCCGATCGTAAGAATCTGCAAATAATCCATAAACATTTATTTTTCAATCTTTATTCACTATCCACTCCTTACATCAGTTTTGGCGTTGTCGACAGGATCGGGTTTTAGAGCACCTGTAGTGATTGAACAGAGAGGCCACCATGATGATGCCAGTGTATCCTGGTGCCCCTTGGTTGCCAAAGTTTAAGGGACCAGGTGGTGATGTAAAATACAGTGACTGGAAAGAGCAAATACAAGGATACCAATTGGAAAGAGACTTTGAAAAGAGAGATCATGGAAGATGTGAGACTGCAGATGTCTGGCCTCACGCAGGAGCTGCTGAGGGAAATAAAACCACTTCTCCAACCAACCAGCAGGATGACACAACCCCCAGTGAGATACAGAGACTCGTGATGTTGCAGGGACTGGCAACATTAAAGTGTGGGAGAATGTCACAGGGCAGTGGGACTGGTTTTATTGATTGTTTTGTTGTGTATATTTTAGTAGAGATTTTATGCATGTTTTTATTCTCTTGTGTGTTTTAGTTACATTAACTGTGTTTTCCCACTGCCTGTGAACCCACCATCTTGATTAAATGCACTGCACCTGCGAGGCTCTCCTGTTCTCCTACAGACCAATCATCGGCGGAGGAGGAGGGCCCGGACCGGAAACAAAAGACCGCAGAACACCAGAACACAGAAGGAGCTTGGCTGGAGAAGTTGCCACGGGGAGACCGGACATTCGAGTCGGACGAGGAAAGAGACGAAAGGAAATCCAGGCGTTACGATGTGTAACACTCGCAGCGGCAGGGCTTTAACGCTCTGCCTCGTGTGTGAGTACCCTTTTGGGGATATTAGTAACGTTCTGGTGTGGAGGTCGCTAAGAGAGCTTTGCTCATTTTGAATGTGTATACTGGCAGTGATCTCGTGTGTTACAGGTGGCCCTCCAAAGAAGGACGAGGCGTTGCACACGAGTCTCCCCTCCAATCCCATTCGCCTCCAATCCCACTCGCCATCCCGGTCTGGCTGAATCCTTTTAAACAGAGACTGCTCGTTTTATGGATTTTACCCCTGTTGGCTTTTTAACCCTTTTAACTGGACTGCAGCTGTTTTAGAGGGTTTTTATCAACTGGGTCTTATTGTCATTTTAAACTGTAGCCTAAATAAACCTTGTACATGCATTGGCATCTGCGCCCTCTGTTTTTTATCCTCACTGACAGTGTGCTCCCACCCGATCGTAAGAATCTGCAAATAATCCATAAACATTTATTTTTCAATCTTTATTCACTATCCACTCCTTACATACAGATGGTACATATATGTTTAAATCACCTTCGTTGTTGACGTGACGTCGCTTGTGGGCTGCCGTAGTCTGATATTGTTTGAGACATTTTCAGTGACTGTGAAAAAACCGTAGCACCTAGAAACTTCATTTTTTTTCCTACTTGTTGCCGAAAGTGTCCTTAAAAGGTCTGTGGTGGAGTTTTCATTACAGCATGCCTACTTTTCGTTATATTAAGGACGCCGTTCATGTGTTATTGATTTGGGACGCCGGCGTCCCAACCACTAGGGGGCCTGCGTGAACAGGTTAAGGAGGGAGTAACAGCCAATACTCTATAATACAGCCCGCTACCCTCTAGTTACTGGGTAACTCGAAGACAACTAGAGTGTAGTTGCAGGACAACTACAGCGTAGTTGCAGGACAACTAGAGTGTAGGTACACACTAAGGAGGGGGTAACAGCCAATACTCTATAATACAGCCCACTTCCCTCTAGTTACTGGGCAACTCTCGGACAACTAGAGTGTAGGTGCAGGACAACTACAGTGTAGGTGCACACTAAGGAGGGGATAACAGTGCTCACTTACAGTACTTACTGTACTTAAAGTTTATGAATGATCATGGATGTGGATGTGTCATGTGTTTTCTGGTTAATAAAGAATAAAAACATTTTCTAACTCTCCGAATGACTCATTATTGTGGATTTATTACTGTATAGTTTGTGTTTTGCCCTTGGATGACAGAACTAGACTTTCATAGATGTGCATTTTAGAGAGGTAAGTTTGCTACCAATTGGCCAATTTCCATACTCTATACCCATTTCTCAGTATTCCAAACCATACAATTAATTAATGAATAATAAATCTCTGAAATAGAGGTGAAATTTCCCTGCTGACACTTAGGGAAAAAAATGGATTGTAACAAGTGTGGTCATATTAGACAGTAGACTAATTTCTAATAATAGCCTACCTGGTAGTTAAAATGATTGGTGGGAAATGACCAGGAGTTACACTGTTACACTGTAAGTCCGGGCAAAGTAGCACGTAATTGTACGGGATTTACGCGCTAAGACACAGCCTAGTTATACTGTAAAATGCGGGGTAATTAGTGGCGGAGTGAGCAAGAGTTATTCTGTAAATTGGTGTAAAGTATGACAGGAGTTACGTGCTAAGATGCAGCCATACTGTAAAACAGCGAGAGTTACTCTGTACTTCTGTGGGAGTTGGTGTAAAGCAGGATGTAAGTTAAAGCAGAAGTAAGCGATCCGGTCGTTTTGGCTAATGCTGCGTTCCAGGCCGGCTTTTGAAACCGTAAATTACAGCTTCAAGTCACAATTTACGACTTTGTAGCGTTCCAGGCAACCCACTCGTGTTTTTCCGACCTGTTTTACCGGTGAAAGTGCACTATAACGGCCACTCGTAACTTCCGACCCGTGAACTCGTACCAGATCTAACTGGTACAACTTCACAGGTCGGAAAAACACGAGTTACGAGTTGCCTTGAACGCACCATAACAGTCCTCGTCCCTACGTCACCACATTCACGGCGTCCCTTGGCTGCACACACAGCCCTGCATGCCGTTCTCTCTCCTCATTGGATAAAAACTGTAGGATACGAGAAATGTTTTCTCCTCGGCTCAGAGCAGAGCAGAGTCACTGACAGACCCGTGTTTCGGTCCAAACACTCTATGTAAGTGATTGCTGTCGGAAGATCTAACTATTTAAGACTTATATTAACACAAATATATCACTTACTTCTGCTTTAACCAGAGTTACGCGCTAAGACGCAGCCTAGTTAACACTGTAAATGCACGGGGGAAACACGGGGGAAGTGAGCCGCAGTTACTCAGTACTTGTGTGAAATAAGGGGCAACCTACACGGAAAGACAGTGGTAGAACGCTCTATGTCGCGGGCCGTATTATATAGTGTTACCAAAAGATCTATATCATTGCAATGAAACCTTGCAGTAACAAAAAAGGATTCCAATTCACTGCAAAAAAGCCAACTTGTATTTTTTCGCCTGAAACACTAATTTAAGTTGGTAAAACTTAAAAATATAAATTATTGACATTTTAGGCAATAATATGAGTTAGCACAACAAAGTAAGCAAGTTGTTATCTCCAAAACAATTTGTTGAGTTGTAATTACTATATCTTTAAGTTGGGGTTTAATACAAGGGACAACAGTTTTGCTTACTCTTATTTATTTGTTGTAAAGTGCTTTACTAATCCCCAGCAAACTGTCATGTTTGTTTTTCAGATTGAAAGTTCTGCAAGTTCACCCACGGTACTGAGGCTGTTCTGTACTATTGACTGCATCACAGAGGTTCAACTTGGCCCTGCATCCACTGCTGTTGCACTTTTAGAATCATTAGTGCTTTGATACTGGTACAATTTAAATAAAACAAATGTTTTGAATTTATACGTTGCATCTGTAATTATTTATACATGCAATTATAAGTTATTGGTTCTTAATTATAAAGTTGTATTACCTTATAAACTATTGCAGCGTGCAATTTTAAATTCCTCTTAAATTATTCTACTATACTAACTTAACCAAATTAAAGTTGAATCTGTGTAACGATTCAGAGTTATTACAATGTAAAATTATAAGTTAGGACAACTTGCGGGAGAGTTAGCAGAAGCAAGGATTCAAAGTTATTCAAATGTAAAATTATAAGTTAGTACAACTTACAGTTGAGTTGATAAAAATCAGTATTCAGAGTTGAGCAAACTCAACTTAAAATATTTAGTTCAGTTGCCCAACTTAAAATTTTATCGAAGTTTGTTGCCTTAAAATTTTGAGTTGACCCAACTTTTCCGTTTTTGCAGTGAAGTTGAAATCATATGAGAAGTACTTACAGATTTTTTTTCTCTCCTTGTATGATGTAAACTACTCGCTGCAAATGAAGTTGTGATGATGTTTCATACCAGTTCTTCCTTTAGAGCTGATGGACAGGTTGAGCAATGGTTTTCATAATTCTTGAAGGTGTGGGCGTTGCAAGTGGAAAGGTGTGCAAGAATATATAAACAAAGATATGTATATTTAAACTATAACTAGGCGTATGCATGTTGTTTGGTCAAAGATATTGCATAGTGTGGGTGGTCATGAAGAACAAGTAAAAGTATGGCTTGTATGAGTGAACAACAACAGAAATACTCAAGAATAAATTATGCAGAAAAGAAAAGGAAAAAAAACTTCATCAGTACAACTGGGTGAGGTAGGAGTGTAATGGAGAAAGTGGCTTGTGCAAAAGTTGGCAGATCAGTCGTGCAATAATGTCAAGAATAAATAGAGTCCAGAGTGCAGGTTATTACTGGGTCAGACTGGTGTTGTACAGTCTGATGGAATCTTAAATGAATGACCTGCGATACCGTTCTTTCCTGCAGGGTGGGTGCAGCAGTCTGTTGCTGAAGGAGCTGCAATGTGTTTGATGTGAAGGAAGTTCAGTTCACACCAGTCGACAAAGTTGGTCATGACCTTCCTGTAATCCAGGTCGTTCCCCTGAGATACACGCCCGCCAATGGCCGTATCATCATATTAGAGAATCTTTGTTCAATTGAAATTAAGCTATAGTGGTCAGTGGTTTGGCTTTGTTTTGATGTGATTTTAGGACCCAGTTAGGAGTTGTGATGAGTGTTGGTCAGGAACAATGATGAATCAGATATGATAGCTTTCCTGAATTTATTCACATGAGAACACAATGTAAATAGAGTCTTCTGGTATTTCCTGTACCTCTGCTCCCTTATCAGCGCAACACAGCACTGTGTAATTTTATTGATTTTCTTTAAATACATATAGATACACTCAATACAATACTAATCAGAAGCCGATACCCATAGCAAAGCAAAATCGAAGATGAGATCTCCTTTATGTCACATTTACATCTCCTAGATATAAATGAGCACTAATCAAGACAAAAGTGGTTTTCTCATTCTTCTCAAATGTCTCTCCTGAGAATTAAGTCTCACAGTGAGCACTGTGCAAGTTCTCTAAATTCTCTCACAGCTGTCTCTTTTCCTGATCTCAACTAAGAGAAAAATGAGACATGCTGTGCCGCTTTCAAATATGTCTCAATTTGACCTCAGTTATGTCTCAGTGAGAATTCTGTCTCTCACTGCTCACTGTTTGAGTTCTCAGATTCTCTTACAGTTGTCTCTTTTCTAGTGTTTCAGCAAAGAGAGTAGTGCAAGCTCTCAAATTAGTCTCAACATGAGACATTATTTAATATTATACCTCAATCATGTCTCAGTTTATCTCTATCCTCCAGACCAGAAGGGGGCGGTAGTGCACTGCACAACCGCCGAAAAACAAAAAGAGGAAGAAGCAGCAGCTGAACCGTTGCACGGCGGGAACATTACAGACGTGACCGTTAACTACGGGGGAGGGGGGGGCACAGGTGGGACAGAGAGGAGTGTCTGTTGGTCGCTGCGCTGCTGCTGCTGCTGCTGCACAACGTTTTTCCCCAGCCACGCCGAGACTCGAAGAGGTAAGAATGAAATTATTTTTGACATTCTCATGAGGTGAAAAATTAACAGTTGTGGCGACGGAGCGGTCCGCTGGAAGGTGGGGATTAGGTAATTAGGCGTCTGTCCAACAAGTAATTGACAAAGAAACTCCGAACTGTAACGGTGGTAATGGTTAGCTAAGCTAGCTGCAGTAAGATACAATGGCAGATAAGCTAACGGCTAACGTTAACTCCAAGCTCCAAGGTTGAAACACGGCTTTTTTATTTTATTTTTATTTTTTATCATATTTATTTCAAACCACAATCGAATTTTTCTATTGGCTGAGATGGAGGCAGATGACGGTTTGGTGGCCGCTTTCGTCACCGGCCACCAGCTCCCCGACCAATCAGCACCGGCTGCTGCCTGCCGCTAACGGTTGCTAGGCACTCTAGCTGCTCTGCTGCGGCTAACGGTTGCTAACAGCTGTCTGGATGGGAATCGTTAGTGCGGCCGGCGCTAACGACCCGTTAACGAGCCGGCGGATCGGCTGTAGATGCACTGTGTCACGGCTCTGGCGTCCTCTCCTAGTAGTGTCCACGCTACTAGTGCTGTTAGAGTTGCTCCTTAGTAGCTCGTTAGCGCTAGCAGAAGTGTCGATGTGTGTTTATTACTTTTTTTTTTTCTCTTTTGTGTGATTTCGCGGGTGTGAATTACTGTAAATTAGTCCTAGTCTGAGAAATAGCCGATCTACAAGTTCACAAACCTACTGAGAACTTGCAGATCTAGCTATTTTAAATAAATGCCCACTATTAAATCTTTTATGGGGGTCTCTGGCAAAAAATATTTTCTAATTAGGTTCTACATTGCATATCAAACTGGGGGTCCTTGAAATTAAAACAGTTTGAGAGCCACTGAGTAAGTTACACTTGTGAAATCTCTAATTGAAATATTGATTACATGTTACCAGATGTTCATTTATTTATTCAGTTTCTTTGACTGTGAAATTCTAGGGTGTGGCAATTCTTGAAACCCATGATTTGATTTGACTTTTGATTTTAAAAAATTAGGGTCACGATTTGATTTTTTCATTCTCTCTCTCTCTCTTGCAGGATCTGGCTAAGCTGCCAAAAGGCCACCCAACTCCACACAAAATAAATATGTTAAAAGGTGATGAGCCATCAGACTCAACGTCAGGGTCTGACACCATTATAATAGATGAGAGCCCAGTCTCTAAGCATGGCGAGAAAATTCCATCGCTGAATCCATCACCTGACGGGGGACATGCAACACAGCTGGACCACCACCTTATGGGTAGGTTTGTCATAATTATTACATAATCGCCTGGGCCCACATGTTCAAAACTTTTAATCATTATCCTATCAGATTTGGTGAAGTTCATAACCAAAAAAACAGCAGTAAGATAACTTTGTTATCCAAATAGTATGTGAATGACTCATGGGCCCTGATGAAGATTATTTGCTATTATTTTTGTCATTATTTTTGCTTAATGGTCAGAATCGTTTACATTCACCTATTTAAATTAATCTAATAATAACACTTAATAATTAAAAGCAATAATAGCAATTAAATTATAGTATGAACATAATTTAACAGCACAACAATTCATTATATGAATTATTATTGTGAGATTTTAATGATAAGGTAAAGTTTATAAATCGGCTAAAGGTGATCAAATTAATCTGAACTAGTAGCCTATAAATCTAGCTGCCCCCTAGCAGCAGCAAATCTATTTGCTCCGTAGGTGGGTCTTCTTGGGCGGGCCACCCAAGTAAAGCCTTTGTAGGGGACACACTAGTTAATGGTGGGCTACTTAGTCTTAGGACATATTAAAACATGCCTACATGTTTGGCCTCACATAGGCATTCTTCAGGCCATGTAGAAAGACATGA
The DNA here is from genome assembly GCF_045865225.1 of Trachurus japonicus. Taxonomy (NCBI): domain Eukaryota; kingdom Metazoa; phylum Chordata; class Actinopteri; order Carangiformes; family Carangidae; genus Trachurus; species Trachurus japonicus. The sequence continues at coordinate 17,533 of NW_028220221.1, read as the reverse complement.
CACACCACACGAACAAGCTACTCACTAATTTTTTTTTCTTGTGGTGTTGTAGCATGTGCAAGGTTATCTAGGCATGTTTTAATTATGTTCAAAAATGAACTTGCCTGCCATTAAAGCTGAGTAGCTTGGTATTTTCTCACTCCTGTATTGTTTGTACTATTTCTCCCTTTCAGATCGAGGCCAGGTCAGAGAGCTTCAGACTCTTTGCGACTTAATTGGAGAGTGACATCGTGACAGCCCATATTCATCATCAGGCCAGCAGGAGCTGTTTCCTGGGAGAAGCATGTTCGTCTCATCATTCCGCCTTGCTGCCATGAATCACGCATGCATGCGTCTGTTCCATGCACTTTTTGAATCCTAAGTAAGTTTTTTCAAAAAAGGCTCTGTGTTTTTAGGCCAGGATAGTGGGAATAATGATTATATCCAATTAGGACAGTGTAGCAATGATTAATGATGCAAAGTCTGCGAACTAGTTCAGGCAGACAACTCAAGCTGCGCCCATCCTGATCAGCTGATCAGTCACATGCTCTCCTCATCCAAATAGGGCGGGCTATTTAACCCCCCAGTTTACCTGCTCATCCCTGGCTATGCTGCTGCTGCCGTTGCTATTTTCTGCATACACTCTGCTCCTGCTGCTGCTGCTTCTGCATACATCTCACTGCTGCCGCACATGAGGTTTTGCAAACCCACCACCTCCCCAGCATCCACCTGTGGGCTCTGTCTCTATGCTTCATTCTGCTTCATTCCCTGTAATGTCTTGCAAAGCAGATCATTCAGGGAACAAATTTCTGAGTCAGAGCCTGACACTAAACCTGCTGCAGCCATGCTCAAGGATACCTATGCTGTGCTTCAGCTTGCAATGCATGCTTATAAATGATTTGTTCTTATTTCAGAGTTGTCTGACTGAACTATCAGAATAGAAGTTTAATATCAGAAATTAAGTGTTATCCAGTATCACTTACAGCACTTTTAAGGATAACACTGTTGTTTACATTTATATTTATGATTGGCCCCAAAATCTTACTTGCTGATTTGCAATTCTCTGAACTGAAATGGACATCTCACGGTGTTATTTCCTTTTAACCTGAAGTGCAGTTGTGTATGGTCTATGTGGTAAGTCTTTTCGTCAAATTACTCACGACAGATTTTATGCTCTTGTCTTACAGCTTATGACCTGAGATGTGCAACTCTACCGGACTGGGAACCAATTGAGGAGGCCAAGCTCAAGAAAGCCTTTGTGAACAAATGTAGGGCCAGAGCAGGCTCCAAAGAGTAGGCCACTGGTATAGCCTGCCCTATGTGGACTGCTTTCTCTCTCACCTTTTTTTTTATTTTTTTTTTTTAATTTTTCTCATTCATTTTCATGGACCAGTAAATGCCAAGTTCATTTTGAGGTCTGGTAGTATGCGAGTTGTTAGTAGTAGTAGTAGTAGGTTCTCAGGTCCTTTTACGGTGGCCTGGAGGTGCAAATCAACATAACAAAATCTGAAACACTTTTACAAAGCTTGAGACAAATTTACATTTTAGAAAACATTTTTACATATCCTGAAACAAATTTACATTTCAGAAAACAAATTAACAAGAAACTAAACATTTTTACAAACACAGATAAATGTGCAAGTCCCAAAACAAATTTACAAATAACATCAACTGGAAAGGGAATGCACCAACTCTGGGGTTGAACCAGAGGTGATAACAGAAGCAGCCAACCGGTGTTATGGTAATGTAATTTTGTTTTATGATATGTAAAAATGTTTTCTAAATTGTAAATTTGTCTCAAGCTTTGTAAAAGTGTTTCAGATTTTGTAATGTTGGTTTGCACCTCCAGGCCACCGTACATTGTTGTTCCACGTACCACAGCAGTGCTGGTCAGTGTGTTTTTGCTTTGTTTTTTTTTTTACAATCTGGAAGTGTTGTACGTAGTAATGGTGTCGCACAAATAAAGTTTTCAACTTTTCAATATTAAGAATTGTTTTTACAGTTATTTCTAATTACTAAAGTTTATTCATCTTTAAATTACATTCTCAATTTGTTCTCGTATTTCTCAAATATAGCTCAGATATCATTCTCATATATAGCTTAAGAAAGACATTTAAGAGAAATAATTAAGACATGGAAGAGACATAGGACAGACAATGATAAGATCTCTTTTAAGGCTCATACTTCTCAGATTTGTCTCATAAAAGTCTCAGATTCATCTCATGTTATTCTCGCCAATTCTCATTCAAATAACCAAGACATAATTGAGAACAGGGGTATACAATTATGAGATCTCATCTGTTTATCCCAATTCTAAAGTATTGCTCAAATTGTTTTCTCAATTCAACCTCCTTTGTCTTACTGGTGTCTTGTCTCTTCTTAGCTTATCTCTTGCTCCTAAGGGACCCTTAGGAGAAATAATTCAGAAACAAATGATCACAGAATGATACGAATATGAGAAGCTCAAATGTATCTCAAGAGACGAGATTGAACAACAGATGAGCAACACATTTTTCCTATGGGTAGGCAGGAAAACACTCTGTTTTATGAATCACAAACCCATGAGGAACAATACACTAATGGGCAAACAGTGACACCTACTGGACAAAGAAAATAATGCATATGTGAAGTAAAACTAAATGGACAGTGACATTTCACAAAAAAACATACCTGCAGAACACACGAAAACACATGTAATAAATATAGGCATATTCATCTGGTATTCCCTGTCAAATGTGAGTGTCCAAAAAGGTAGCTTCTTCAATGAGAAAAGTAATACCAAAAGAATAAAACATCTAATTGAGATAATATCCACAAATATTCAACAAAATAAATAAAGAACAGAAAAAATCCCCAAATATAATTTAACAAAAATTACTAAAGTGCATTTTTGTTACATCAGTGATCTATCCCGGTAACAAGTGAACCATGGAACCATGTGCTTTCCTATGTGGATTTGAACCTTTCACAGTAATAATATAGAACTTAGACCTTTATAAACATAGATCATGTGAAAATTTCACACTATACAGTATAGGACTTTTAATCAATGACACCACTCAAATCGATCTGCACAGAGCTTTTGGAGACTTGGAGACCCAAAAGGATTTGTACCTAATTCAAATATTTAAAATTAGCTATTGTAACAAAATATAAAGGAGTAATAGTGGTATTTTCTTCTGTTCACTTGTATTGTGCTTGTTGATGTATTTCAGGGCAGTTTTCGATGTGATGATTGATTTTGATGTGTTTTATTAGGCACCGAGCCAATAAGGTCTCAACACACACACACACACACACACACACACACACACACAGCACATATGACTACACAGCTGCACCATGCAAAGGAACAAAACACACAAATTTGCGACAATTAATACATTTAATATTTCATATATAAGGTACAAATTGAAATGTAGGAGACAGAACAATTACCAAAGTTTGTTCACAATGTTTCCATCTATAGTTGAAACCTTACAGAACAGTACCACAATAAAATACAAGGAATGGAGCTGAGATGTAATATGTCTAAATTGTTACATGAGGTATACTCAGACAATGTAAGTCCATGGTTGTTGTGTCCAATTACTGTTATGGCTCATGTGGTGCTGTCTGGATGTACATAGCAGTTATATATATACTTATACAAAGAGAATAAATACACTATATAATCAAATAAATAAGATATTACAGGGAAAAATGTATGTCACAATTAAACCACTGTCATATACATAATATAAATATAGGTTTATAAGGTTATATACAGGTAATACTCAGAAAATTAGAATATCATGAAAAAGTTCATTCACTTCCCCATGATTGCGAACTGTACTGAACCAGACAGAGAGCTTTTAAAGGCTCAGGAACCCTTTGCAGGTGTTTTGGATTAATTGGCTGACAATTTGAGCTACAACATTGAACTTTTTCACGATATTCAAATTTTTTGAGACTCTGATTTTGGGGTTTTCATAAGCTGTAAGCCATAATAATCAAAATTCTAACAAATAAAAGCTTGAAATATCTTGCAATGCCTGTTATGAGTCTAAATAATATATTCATTTCACCTTTTAAGTTGAATTACTTAAATGAATGAATTTTTTCACGATATTCTAATTTTCTGAGTATTACCTGTACATGATAAATAATAACATTTAGTCATATCCTTCAGTCTTGATAAAGAACACCAACACTGATCAGCTCTGTGGAAATAGGTTGTAGCTATTTCCACAGAGCTGCTGTAACAACTGCTGTGAGTAAAAGAAAGCTGGTTTTGTTGATAACTGCAGAGGAGGCAGAAGTTGTTGGTGTAGTTGAAGCAGCTGTGCTGGTTGTTAAAACAGCTGTGGTTGTAGTAAAAGCAGCTGTGGTTGTAGTTGGGGCAGTTGTTGTAGTTGAAGCAGCTGTGGTTGTCTTAGGGACAGATGTGGTTGTAGTTGAGGCAGCTGTGGTTGCAGTTGAAGCAGCTGTGGTTGTAGTTGGGGCAGCTGTGGTTGTTGTTGAGGCAACTGTGGTTGGGGCAGTTGTTGTAGTTGAAGCAGCTGTGGTTGTAGTAAGGACAGCTGTGGTTGTTGTTGAGGCAGCTGTTGTTGTGGTTGAAACAGCTGTGGTTGTAGTTGGGACAGATGTGGTTGTAGTTGGGGAAGCTGTGGTTGTAGTTGGGGCAGTTGTTGTAGTTGCAGCAGTTGTGGTTGTACTTGGGGCAGATGTGGTTGTTGTTGAAGCAGCTGTGGTTGTGGTTGAGGCAGTTGTTGTAGTTGCAGCAGTTGTTGTAGTTGAAGCAGCTGTGGTTGTAGTTGGGGCAGATGTGGTTGTAGTCGGGGCAGCCGTTGTTGTAGTCGAGGCAGCTGTGGTTGTAGTTGGGGCAGCTGTGGTTGTGGTTGAGGCAGTTGTTGTAGTTGCAGCAGTTGTTGTAGTTGAAGCAGCTGTGGTTGTAGTTGGGGCAGATGTGGTTGTACTTGGGGCAGTTGTTGTAGTTGCAGCAGTTGTTGTAGTTGTGGCAGCTGTTGTTGTAGTTGAGGCAGCTGTGGTTGTGGTTGGGGCAGTTGTTGTAGTTGAAGCAGCTGTGGTTGTGGTTGAGGCAGCTGTGGTTGTGGTTGGGGCAGTTGTTGTAGTTGAAGCAGCTGTGATTGTGGTTGGGGCAGCTGTGGTTGTAGTTGCAGCAGTTGTTGTAGTTGAAGCAGCTGTGGTTGTAGTTGGGGCAGATGTGGTTGTAGTCGGGGCAGCCGTTGTTGTAGTCGAGGCAGCTGTGGTTGTAGTTGGGGCAGCTGTGGTTGTAGTTGGGGCAGCTGTGGTTGTAGTTGGGGCAGCTGTGGTTGTAGTTGGGGCAGCTGTGGTTGTTGTTGAAGCAGCTGTGGTCGTTGAAGCAGCTGTGCTGGTTGCTGAAGCAGCTGTGGTTGTTGGGGCAGTTGTGGTTGTTGTTGAGGCTACTGTCATTGTAGTTGAAGCAGCTGTGGTTGTAGTTGGGACAGGTGTGGTTGTAGTTGGGGGAGCTGTGGTTGCGGCAGTTGTTGTAGTTGCAGCAGCTGTGGTTGTTGAAGCAGCTGTGCTGGTTGTTGAAGCAGCTGTGGTTGTAGTTGGAGCAGCTGTGGTTGTGGTTGGGACAGTTGTGGTTGTAGTCTGCCCTTGTACATTACATGACGCTGTTCAATAACAACATGGATTAGAGTCACATTCTTTTTTCGGATCTGACTTTTCAGAGTTTAAATTTATATTTGAAAGATTTGGATAAAATAGTTCCAGTTGAACTTACCAACAAACAGAAGAAGGATGATACAGAGCTTCATCTTCAACATAGGATCTGTTGTCAGAAGCTGTTTAAAATATATAATTTATACATTTTATTAAACATTCATTGTCATTCTATAAAATGGCTGATTTACTACGATATAGCACTGTTTTAAACAAAACATTAAAAACGTATTAGCTGCAAATAAAAAGCACCATCTTGTATTCAGAGGAAGTACGACATGCATTTGGAGTAATCAAAACGTTAATTACATTACAAACACCTGTCAACAACTGCTCTGTTCTAGGTGCAGACACGTATAAGAAAAATCAGACATAGGCCTACACAAAATACAGAATCAGAAGATGTGTACAGAACATAACATAACCGTTAAAGCAATTATCATGAACAAATGTGTAAATTAATAATTACATTTCAAAACAATACACAATAATTTTGCAACTGGACAAATGTTTAAAAGTAAAACACTCACAGAGTTGGTCTGATGTTGAGTCGTCTCTGCTGCAGTTACTCAAGATGTGATGCTCTTTGGTTCCACTTGTGTTGGATCTTTTGCTGTTTGCTCTTCACTGTCCACCAGTGAAGAAGCAACAGCTTTTATTCCCACATGAGATGGGTAAAATGACATCAGGACCTGGGCAAACACGTAAAAGAGGTGTATGACTAACATGACGAGCCCTCTGTATGAGGTGTGACCCTTAACAGCTGATGTAGGTTCTTTGATTAAGATGACAATACATTTTGTTTTTAGTGGATGAAAAAACTAGTTGAGTGGCATTGCATTTCTGAGACTGCGTAGAGATTTTTGTTTGTGTGTCAGATAACCAAGATCTTTGTCATTGAGAAGTGTGTGTCATGTTCATTTACTTATTTTTCCTTGCGTACATCAGTTACAATACAACTAGAAACCACACCTATTAGAGACAGTGTAGTTACTCTAATAACCAGACGGAGTTTTCAAACTGTTGTCTACCCTGGTTTTTACTCAATTTTTAAATTTTCTATAGTTACTTTGCGTCAGGTTTAAAACAGAAAAAGATTGTTTTACATAGAAAAATGTGCAGCAGCATTTCTCAGTTCAACTTACCGTCATCAATGCAACACAGCAATGTGAGAGTGGCTGAGGACCTATGGAAACCCAGGGGGTAGAGAAAATGGAAGTGTCCAAAAAGGTAGCTTCTTCAATTAGATATACATTAAAAAAAACAAATTGAGATAAAATTCCATTCACAAATATTTAATGTAAATGATGACTGAAAAACAAAATCCCCAAATATAATTTGGAAAACAAAAATGAATAAAGTGCATTTTTGCACTCATAATTTTTCCCGGTGAACCAAAAGCAGTTTCTGAATACAGTCGGTCCATGTGCTTTCCTTTATGAACCGATGCTTTGAAACTTTCACAGTGATAATATAGAACCAAACCTTTGTGAAAATGTTACAGTATAGAGATTTAAATGCAACAGTAAAACATAACTGTGGTTCAGACTGAGTCCACTCAAATCAAGGTACACAGAGCTTATGGAGACTTAGAGATCCAAGAGGATTTGAACCTAATTCAAAGACTGATGTAACATTTAAAATTATTATGACAAAATGTATAATCTAAAGGATTAATTGTGCTATTTCTTCTGTCCATTTATAGCATTCTCTTCTGTATTAGGCTTGTTGATGTTTTGGATGTAATGGGGAACTAAATTTGTTTTGACATGTTTTATTAGGCACAGAGCCAATAAGGTCTCAACACACATGCACACTACATGTAAAAATAATGTTCATCATGCAAAACATTAAAACACACAGATTTGCTACAATTAATAATTTTAATGTTTTATATATGAAGTACAAATCAAAATACAGCAGACAGAACAGTCACCACAGTTTGCTCACAGTTTCCATCTAGTTGAAATATTACACAACAGTACAATAAAACACAACAAATGGAGCTGTGATGTAATATGTCTAAATTGTTACATGGGTAGCTACTTAGACAATGTAAGTCCATGTTTGTTGTCTCCAATTACTGTAAATGGCTCATGTAGCGCTGTCTGGGTGTATATAAGAGTTATATCTAAAGAGAATAATAAAAATCAAATAAATAAGATGTTTCAGAGAAAAATGTATGTCACATTTAAACCATGTTCATTCATACAGTAGGCTACATATCACATTATTGAAAAAATAAAATAAATATAGGTGTAAAAGGTTATAAATGTGATAAATAATAAAATTACATTTAGTCACATCCTTCAGATTAAAGTCTTGATGAAGAAAACTGTCTCAACACATCTTATGGTCTACTGGTCTACTTCCTAATTCCACAGAGCTGCAGTAAGAACTGCTGTGACTAAAAGAAAGCTGGTTTTGTTGATAACTGCAGAGGAGGCAGTTGTCGTAGCAACTGTAGTTGTTGCAGCAGCTGTGGTTGTAGTTGCGGCAGTTGTGGTTGTTGTTGCGGCAGTTGTAGTTGTTGTTGTGGCAGTTGTGGTTGGGGCAGTTGTGGTTGTTGTTGGGGCAGTTGTGGTTGTAGTTGGGGCAGTTGTGGTTGTTGTTGCGGCAGTTGTAGTTGTTGTGGCAGTTGTGGTTGTTGTTGGGGCAGTTGTGGTTGTTGTTGCGGCAGTTGTAGTTGTTGTGGCAGTTGTGGTTGGGGCAGTTGTGGTTGTTGTTGGGGCAGTTGTGGTTGTTGTTGCGGCAGTTGTAGTTGTTGTTGTGGCAGTTGTAGTTGTTGTTGTGGCAGTTGTGGTTGGGGCAGTTGTGGTTGTTGTTGGGGCAGTTGTGGTTGTTGTTGCGGCAGTTGTGGTTGTTGTTGCGGCAGTTGTAGTTGTTGTTGTGGCAGTTGTGGTTGGGGCAGTTGTGGTTGTTGTTGGGGCAGTTGTGGTTGTGGTTGGGGCAGTTGTGGCTGCATCCTGCCCTTGTACGTCACATGACGCTGTTCAGTAACAACATATGGATTAGAGTGACATTCAATTTTTTTTTCTTACTTTTCAAAGTTAACATATGAAAGTTTTGGAAAAAATAGTTCCAGCTGAACTTACCAACAAACAGGAGAAGGATGATACAGATCTTCATCTTCAATGTAGGATGTGTTGTCAGAAGCTGTGATTGGATTTTCTTAGACTGAGTTTTATCTGTGTTTGAACAGTCATGTTTAGAGACGTTCCATGTCATTCTTTAAAATAGCTGATTTACTGCAATATCGTACTTGCAGAAAATGTTGAAAAACTTTATAAGCTGCAAATTCGAAGAACCATCTTGTATTCAGAGGAATTAGCATTTTATCTTGCGTAATTCAGATTTATCTCTTTAATAATAATTAAACATTGGGTTAAAACCTCTCGAAACGATTCTGTTCTAGGTGTAGACATATCAAGCTATAGTTGAAGGCTTACAAACTATACAAACTACAAAGTTGCCCCTTTTTGATTATAAGAAAAAAAAAGTCCAACAAAGATGTAAAAAATGTAGAATATGTACAGCATATGAGGGTAGAAGAGTTACACATAACGTAACTCTTACAGCAATCATCATGAACAAATTTGTAATTAAAATAATCATTACATTTCAACACAGCACACATTGATTTTGCAACTGGACAAATGTTTAAAAGTAAAACACTTACAGAGTTGTTCTGGTGTTGAGTCGTCTCTGCTACAGTTACTCAAGATGTGATGCTCTCTGATTCCACTTGTGTGGGATCTTTTGCCGTTTGCTCTTCGCTATCCTCTAGTGAAGAAGCAACAGCTTTTATTCCCACATGAGGCAGGTTAAATGACATCAGGACCTGGGCAAACACGTAAAGGAGGTTTATGACTAACATGACTGTCCCGCTGTATGAGGTGTGACCCTTAACAGCTAATATAGGTTCTTTGTATTTACTTATTTACTTGATTTACTCTTTTTATTTGGTGAATGAAAGAGAAGTTCAGTGACAATGCATTTCTGAGATTGTGTAGAGTTTTTGTTTGTTTGTCTGATCAGATGACCAAGGTATGTTCTTTGTCACTGGGCAGTGTGCGTGTCATGTTCATTTATTTATTTTTCCTTGTGTACCTCAATTATGGCTGGAAGGACCACACCTATTATTATAGAGACAATGTGTTAACTCTAACATTGACAGTCAGAGTTTGTCTAAAAAATAGTTACTTCACATCAAGTTTTATTGTTATTATGATCATATCATTAATTCTTTTCCATTATTATTTGTAATTTTTACTCATTGTGTTCATTGTTTATTTTCTCATGTATTACTTACATTTGTATGGGAGATCTGCAATGGTTGTAACATTCTTGACACTTCTGTCTGTATCTTGGAGCTCTTTTAAGCCAGTGCGTTCTAAATGTGATACAAACTAGTCTGCTGTGTCTGTTATTAAATGGCGTAGCTGTTAACTCTTTAACACAAACAGAAAATGCATAGTTTAGTCTCAAAGACAAGGAGTAAAATATTACAATTCAACCCATAGTCTGGGTTGGTTGTTACATACTCTGGGGTGAAATGTAACAGTGTAAAATACCCCGGGGTGAGATTTAACATTATGAAATATGGATTATGTCAAAATGATTATGACTGTGTGTGTCTCAGATAAATTAGTTACTGTCAGCCATAGCCTGATCCTAAACTTAACCGTAACCCTTTCATCATTCTCTGTCAAAACCTGGGCATAGCTACTGGAATTCAAAGGAAATATATAAATGTAATTAAATTTTTGGTTGGAGTAGATTAACATTTTTCATTGTTATAACCCAGGCCCTTGTGGCCATGAACTATCTTACCAACTTGCATGAAATATATCTACACAGTAAAGGTCATCTAAGTTTGAAGAGTTTAACTATAAGGCAGGCAATGCTATCACAAAAATAAATTAGATAAAATTGTCTGTGTCTGCCACAGGGTGCTGCATCCTCACATATGGAAAAGGAATAAACTGGGCATATACATAATGAATCAGATGATTCATAACTTGTTCCTAACTGGGGAAATTGAAAGTATTACAACTGACCCAACCATCCCCGGGCTCCCCTACTACATGTCATTTTCTTAGGCATATGTGTTCAACTTTATAGCTTGAAATTACTCACAAATATGTGCAGTCACATATTTATGTTAAAAAGCTTTTGGAATGAATAGAAATGGGTGAGTAAATTGTGTCATTTTTCATCTCTGATTTCTCATGTTGATATTGAGTCAGATATTGTAAAGTGCATGTGTTTTTTTAACCAGGATAAAGGCTTAACAGTTCACCAATTACACTACATTTCTGTTATGTGTAGGCCAAAATGAATGCATTATCATTATCCTTATCATTATACATTGCCCTTTAGATTTGTATCCAAACATACTTAGTCATCCGAATCATTGTCCTGCTGTTTCATTGAAGTAGAAAGAAAATAAACTCAACAGAGACCTTCTGATATCAGATAGATTAAAGCAGAAGTAAGCGATATTTTTGTGTTAATATAAGTCTTAATAGTTATATCTTTCGACAGCAATCACTTCTATAGAGTGTTTGGTCTGAAACACGGGTCTGCCAGTCACTCTGCTCTGCTCTGAGCCGAGGAGAAAACTTTTCTCGTATCCTACAAGTTTTATCCAATGAGGAGAGAGAACGGCATGAAGGGCTGTGTGTGCAGCCAAGGGATGCGCGTGAATGTGGTGACGTAGGGACGAGGACCAATAGATCCATGACGAGGGCGGAGGCTGCTAACTCCATCGGCTGACAGGACGTTATGGTGCGTTCAAGGCAACCCGTAACTCGTGTTTTTCCGACCTGTGAAGTCGTACCAGTTCGATCTGGTACGAGTTCACAGGTCAGAAGTTACGAGTGGCCGTTATAGTGACTTTCACAGGTAAAACAGGTCGGAAAAACACGAGTGGGTTGCCTGGAACGCTACAAAGTTGTGACTTGAAGCTGTAATTTACGGTTTCAAAAGCCTGCCTGGAACGCAGCATTACCCAAAACGACCGGATCGCTTACTTCTGCTTTAATGAATTAAATTACTGAAGTTCTTTACTGTAAAGGGAAATGGTGTCCCCAAATAACAGGGATTTTTAATTCAAATATTGGTCTGGAACATCATAATGTTCTCTTTGTTAAGCTTGGAATTTTTGTACTTTTTTCATGTTTATATGCAGCACTTCATTGTTTGGAATATTTGTTGCACCAGTCATTATTATAGCCTATTTTTGGCTGTATGCATCTGACAACAACGCTGCATCACACAAAAACAACAAAACACACTGATTCATCAATTTTAATACTTTTAATACTTAAGGTGCACATAAAAATGTAGAATACAAAACAGCCACCACAGTGTGCAAACTTTTCCAGATTTAAATGACAGTACTATTAAATTTATGAAATTGATTCGTACTGTGAAAAATCTCGAATGTTACAGTAGATATTCTGTAGCATGTGTAAGTCTGGATTGTTCTATCTGGATATAAATTGCAGGTGTATCTATGCTTGTGTGTCATGTCAACAGAAAAAAAAGGTTTGTTGTCAAAATAATCTTGTGTTTAGAAACAAATAAATAAATAAATATTATCAGTTATCACCGATTAATCCTTCATATACATATATCTATCTGAAATAAATAAACTTGTAATCCAGAAAATAATCTGAGTTAGATCTCTCAGTTAAATGGTTACATTAAATACATTGTAGGGTCTAAAAGTATGAGACAACTTTACATCAGAAAATGTAAGTCCATGCAAGTGTTAGAATAAATAACTAGGCTAATATAATTAAAGTAATAACTTAAATGTTCCAAAGAAATGCATGCATTTGACATTCAACAATGTTCATATCTAGACACATCAGGAAAGTTAAAAACAAGAGAAATAGTAATAATATAGAAGAGTTGCTGATCGAGTCCCTAATTCCACAGAGCTGCTGCAGCAACTGCCGTGACAAGAAGAAAGCTTATTTTGTTGACAACTGCAGAGGAGGCAGCAGTGGTGGTTGTAGATGAGGTTGTCGTTGTTGCGGCAGTTGTAGTCATAGCTGGAGCAGTTGTGGTTGTAGTTGCTGCAGCTGTTGTTGTAGGGGCAGTTGTGGTGGTTGCTGTGGAGAATGTTGTTGTTGGGCTAGCTGTGGTTGTCATTGCAGCAGTTGTGGTGGTTGTTGCACCAGATGTTGTTGACGCAGCTGTAGTGGTTGCTGCAGCAGATGTTGTTGTTGATGCAGCTGTGGTGGTTGTTGCACCAGATGTTGTAGTTGGGGCAGCTGTGGTTGCAGCAGTTGTGGTGATTGTTGCACTAGATGTTGCTGTTGAAGTAGCTGTAGTTGTTGTTGGGCTAGCTGTGGTTGTTGCAGCAGATGCTGTTGACGCAGCTGTGGTTGTTGTCGCAGCGACTGTTGTTGTAGAAGCAGTTGTGATAGTTGTTGCACCAGATGTTGTGGGTGGGGCAGCAGTAGTTGTTGTTGCAGCAGTTGTGGTGGTTGTTGCACCAGATGTTGTTGTTGAAGCAGCTGTGGTTGTTGTTGGGGCAGCTGTGGTGGTTGTTGCAGCGACTGTTGTTGTAGACGCAGCTGTGGTGGTTGCAGATATTGTAGTTGGGACAACTATGGTTGTGGTTGCAGCAGTTGTGGTGGTTGTTGCACCAGATGTTGTTGTTGAAGCAGCTGTAGTTGTAGTTGGGGCAGCTGTGGTTGTTGTTGGGACAGCTGTGGTGGTTGCTGCAGCAGATGTTGTAGTTGAGGCAGCTGTGGTTGTTGCAGGGGCTGTTGTTGTAGACGCAGCTGTGGTAGTTGCTGCAGCAGATGTTGTAGTTGGGGCAGCTGTGGTTGTTGTTGCAGGGGCTGTTGTTGTAGACGCAGCTGTGGTGGTTGCTGCAGCAGATGTTGTAGCTGAGGCAGCTGTGGTTGTTGTTGGGGTACCTGTGGTGGTTGTTGCACCAAATGTTGTTGTTGAAGCAGCTCTGGTTGTTGTTGGGGCAGCTGTGGTTGTTGTTGCAGCGACTGTTGTTGTAGACGCAGCTGTGCTGGTTGTTGCACCAGATGTTGTTGTTGAAGCAGCTGTGGTTGTTGTTGGGGCACCTGTGGTGGTTGCTGCGGCAGATGTCGTAGTTGGGGCAGTTGTGGTTGTGGTTGCAGCAGCTGTGGTGGTTGTTGCACCAAATGTTGTTGTTGAAGCAGCTGTGGTTGTACTTGGGGCAGCTGTGGTGGTTGCTGGGACAGATGTTGTAGTTGGGGCAGCTGTGGTTGTGGTTGCAGCAGCTGTGGTGGTTGTTGCACCAGATGTTGTTGTTGAAGCAGATGTGGTTGTTGTTGGGGCAGCTGTGGTGGTTGCTGCAGCAGATGTTGTAGTTGGGGCAGCTGTGGTTGTGATTGCAGCAGCTGTGGTTGTTGTTGGGGCAGCTGTGGTTGTTGTTGCAGCGGCTGTTGTTGTAGACGCAGCTGTGGTGGTTGTTGCACCAGATGTTGTTGTTGAAGCAGCTGTGGTTGTTGTTGGGGCAGCTGTGGTGGTTGCTGCGACAGATGTTGTAGTTGAAGCAGCTGTGGTTGTGGTTGCACCAGATGTTGTTGAAGCAGCTGTGGTGGTTGCTGCGGCAGATGTTGTAGTTGGGTCAGCTGTGGTTGTTGTTGCACCAGATGTTGTTGTTGAAGCAGCTGTGGTTGTAGTTGGGGCAGCTGTGGTGGTTGTTGCACCAGATGTTGTTGTTGAAGCAGCTGTGGTTGTTGTTGGGGCAGCTGTGGTGGTTGCTGCACCAGATGTTGTTGAAGCAGCTGTGGTTGTTGTTGGGGCACCTGTGGTGGTTGTTGCCCCAGATGTTGTTGTTGAAGCAGCTGTGGTTGTAGTTGGGGCAGCTGTGGTGGTTGCTGCGGCAGATGTTGTAGTTGGGTCAGCTGTGGTTGTTGTTGCAGTGGCTGTTGTTGTAGAAGCAGCTGTGGTTGTAGTTGGGGCAGCTGTGGTGGTTGTTGCACCAGATGTTGTTGTTGAAGCAGCTGTGGTTGTTGTTGCAGCGACTGTTGTTGTAGACGCAGCTGTGGTGGTTGCTGCAGCAGATGTTGTAGTTGGGGCAGCTGTGGTTGTGGTTGCAGCAGTTGTGGCGGTTGTTGCACCAGATGTTGTTGTTGAAGCAGCTGTGGTTGTAGTTGGGGCAGCTGTGGTGGTTGTTGGGGCAGCTGTGGTGGTTGCTGCGGCAGATGTTGTAGTTGTGGCAGCTGTGGTTGTTGTCGCAGCGACTGTTGTTGTAGACGCAGCTGTGGTGGTTGCTGCAGCAGATGTTGTAGTTGGGGCAGCTGCCGTTGTTGTTGCAGCAGTTGTGGTGGTTGCTGCACCAGATGTTGTTGTTGACGCAGCTGTGGTGGTCGTTGCAGCAGATGTTGTTGTTGTTGGGCTGTCTGTGGTTGTCATCGCAGAAGATGTTGTTGACGCAGCTGTGGTTGTTGCAGCGGTTGTTGTTGTAGATGCAGCTGTGGTTGTAGTTGGCGCAGTAGTTGTCTCCCCTTGTCCATTACATAATGCTGTTTAAAAACAACACAAATGGATTAGAACCACATTTAGTCTTTTATTTTTCAAATGTAACATTTATTTTGTATAGGAGTACTGGAGTATAATGTTGCAGTTGAACTTACCAACAAATAGAAGGAGGATGATACAGATCTGCATCTTCATTGTGGAATGTGTTGTCAGAAGCTGTTTAAAAAATACAATCATTGAATTTTGTTAGACTGAATTTTACTATTAATCATGTTTAGAGACATTCATTTTTATTCTTTAAAATGCCTCATTTACTGCAATGTAACACTTTCAGAAAACATTTTTCTTAACAAAAAACTTCATTAGCTTCAAATTCTACCAGAAAGTACGATTACGTATTTCAGAGAATTATGATATGCATTATATCTGCAGTAATAAAGGTTTATTTCTGTTTAACAATAAAACAGGTTTTAAAAGTTCCACTATTTATTAAATTTCATTATTAAGGAAAAACCTAGACATATTCAAAATATGGAGCATACAAATAATAAGTAACAGAAGATTACAGTTACACATAACATAACTGTTACAGCAATTATCATGAACAAATTTGTAAATTGACAATAACATTTCAACACAGCATGCAGTAGTTTTAGAGCTGGACAAATGTTCATAATTAAAACACTTACAGAGTTGGTCCGGTGTTGAGTCGTCTCTGCCTCAGTTACTCCAGTTGTGATTCTCTCTGATTCCACTTGCGTGTGACCTTTCGCTGTTTGCTCTTCACTGACCTCCAGTGAAGAAGCAACAGCTTTTATTCCCACATGAGATGGTTTAAGTGACATCAGGACCTAGGCAAATACGTAAAAAGGTGGATGACTAACATGACTATCCCTCTGTATGAGGTGTGACTCCTGTTTATTTTATTAGTCAATATTTTTCATGAACAGAAAAAACTAGTTGAGTGACATTGTATTCCTTAAACTGCGTTGAGTTTTTGTCTGTTTGTCTGATGAGATGACCAATGTTCTTTGTCGCTGGGCAGTGTGCTTTATGTTTATTTGTGTTTTCTTTCTTCTTTGCGTACATCAGTTATGACTGGAAGGACCACACCTATTAGAGAGAATGTGTTCGCTCTAATATTAGCAGAGAGGGTTTGAAAACTGTTTAAAACCTGGTATTAATTCAGTTTTAAATCTCTTCATTGTAGTTTCTTCACATTACAAGCTATTGTTATTACTATCCTATCATTATTTATATATTAGTTGTGTTTGTTAGTCATCGTATTTATTGTTTATTTTCTCATGCTATTTGTGCTATATGTCTTATTGTTAAGGTATATGTGTTCAATTGTATTGTTTTTGACAAAAATATGTGACTATACATATTTGTGAGTAATTTCAATGAAAATTCAGAAATAGTAAAAAAAATAAATAAATAAATAATGTTTAAATAATGTTTGGTTTTGGTTTTATTGACCAGACAAGTGAATGCATTATCACTTTAACATATGGACTTGTGAGAGTAAGCATGTTTTGTGTCATTATTAAAGTCCATAGATATTTAAAAGAGCCCAGCTGTGACATGTATACATGTATACATGTATACACCAATTCCCTGAAGAGGGAAAAAATTGAAACTTTACACAATGCACCTTTTCATTATTTTGCACAATGGTGCACATTTTGTAACTCATACCATTTCTTATATAGCTGTTGGAAATGGATTAACTTGTCCTCTTTCTTTTAGCGATGTGCAATCAGACCATGGTTCAAATGGTCATCAAGGGCAAGGCAAAATGTACATTTTAAGCTCTGGGAGGATCTAACTAGAGCCTACTGTCGAGAATAACCAAAAGCAAAATCAGCTGTTTTGGGTTCCAGTCCACTGCAGCTCCTTCTCCTCTTTTCTGCTCACATCATATAACTAATAAGGCTTAATGTTAGTGACACTGCACTAGTTAGAAGTATGGTTGATTGGATCTTTATTAAATTTCAGCCTTTGTCATTGTTTCTTTGAAGTGGAGGGAAGATCAATTTTCTATTTGTTTCTATTTGGGTGTATTTTGGGCATATTTGATTAGTGTATAGCTCATTTGCATATTTAAATTCATTTTCAACGAAACTTGTAATACAAAAAAAATAACTTTTCATGTATAGTTTCATTGTGTAAAGTTTAATTGTGGTAGGAATAAAGGAAAAGATTTAAGCCTATTCAGGTGTATTTTGGGCATATTCAATTAGTGTATAGCTAATTTGCATATTTCAATTCATTTTCAAAGAAACTTGTAATACAATTTTTTTTACTTTTCGCAGATACTTTCATTGTGTGAAGTTTCATTGTGATAGGAGTAAAGGAGGGAAAAAAACCCATTTAG